>NC_079890.1:37793226-37799293 GCF_024868665.1 Triplophysa rosa
TATTCGATAGTAATCTGTCATTTGAGAGCCACGTCGCCAACACCTGTAAAATTGCGTTTTTCCATTTTAAGAATATATCTAAACTACGTCATATGCTGTCAATGTCAGATGCAGAGAAGTTAATTCATGCATTCATGACATCAAGACTAGATTACTGTAATGCACTGTTAGGTGGTTGCCCTGCAGGCTTATTACAAAAACTCCAATTGGTCCAAAACGCGGCAGCTCGAGTTCTTACACGTACAAAAAAGTATGAACATATTAGCCCGGTTCTGTCAACCTTGCACTGGTTACCTATAAAGCATCGCGTTAACTTTAAAATCTTGCTTATTACCTATAAAGCCTTACATGGTTTAGCTCCTCAGTACTTGAATGAACTCCTTTTGTATTACAGTCCTTCACGTGCATTACGCTCTCAGGCGTCCTGTCAGTTGGTAATACCTAGAATTTCAAAATCAAGTGCAGGTGGTAGATCCTTTTCCTATCTAGCGCCTAAACTTTGGAATAGTCTTCCCTGCACTGTCCGGGAGGCAGACACACTCTGTCAGTTTAAATCTAGACTAAAGACGCATCTTTTTAATCTTGCATGTATTGATTAATAATTCTGAAGCATATGTAAAATAAAGTCATTGTACTTTCAGCAAGTATGCTGTCTTAAATTACATTTAATACCTTTTAATGTATTTAGTGTATAATATAAAGTACTATTACTGTACACTAAATGTATTTTGCATATTAACTTTAAAATACTTGCTTACACTCCAGTAAAATTTATTTACATATAATAACTTGAGCAAATAAATATATTAATCAACATGGATTGTGCTTAATTTGAACTATTGTTGAGATACTAATCAAAATAGCTCCCGTTCATCTACA
This sequence comes from Triplophysa rosa, assembly GCF_024868665.1. Classification (NCBI taxonomy): domain Eukaryota; kingdom Metazoa; phylum Chordata; class Actinopteri; order Cypriniformes; family Nemacheilidae; genus Triplophysa; species Triplophysa rosa. Next base: position 37,794,106 of record NC_079890.1, read on the forward strand.
AGAGTGTAATTTATTAGTGCATACTACACTATATGTACAGTAGTTAAAGTAACAGTTATGTGTCATATTTCACATCTGCAAAATAATTATAAAATCATTAAGCACAAGATAGCTGTTTGATGCAGATTTTTAAGGATCTCAGTACATATGTTGCTATAAGAAAATGCAAACATATTACACCAATTATTGATTACATTGATTGTCTAAAACACATCAATACAAAGGATGATTATAACGTCTCTATACAGTCTAAGAGAACATGTAGCTTAAAGCACATTTTCTTAATTTAATTTAAAGGTAGTTCATTTGATAATGTTACCCACAAAAAAATCTGTCCTAATACACACCAAATCAGTCTCTCTCTACATTATTTGGGAGAGGTATGACAAATGTGTTGTTCTGTAAATTTACCATTACACATTTTCTTTTGAAAGAGTCTGTATTTACAGCATACACACAATTGGTTTCAGACACCTCATACACAAACTTGGATGAAATATTCAATTGAATGTCCCTACACAATGGTCTTCTTGACTTTTCAAGCTTCTGCATGACTACACAGCAATGTTTTCCACCATCACTGTCTGAGGCTCTGTTGTTGTCACTTTCATAAGAAGCTAAGCCCAGGACTTTACACAATGTCCCATCTTTTAATTCTGCAATATAATTATTTATTTTCTGTAATCTCCTGCTACCTTCTGCATGATACAGTGTCTCACCAATAAGGAAACGACTGTAGGATGAACAGTTATACACTATACCACCATGAATTTCTTCAATGGCAAGGACGTGTGATGCACATACAGTGTTAGAAGCAGGACCAAATACAGTGACATTTCCAGTAAGATTTTTCCAATTACAAGTCATAGAATTACTATTTTGAAGTCGCAAGAAGAGGCTTTTCAGTTTGTCATCTGTGTTGGCTAAACATTTCTCTACCCTTTTCCGCAGACTCTTCCACTTAAGGAATTTCTTCACTATTTGAACGGGAACATGTGTAGTCCCATTGAAGTACTTTAATAAAGTACCATTGAAAGATTCAAATGAGAATGTCGATGTTGCCCACAGAGGGCCCCAGTTCTTAACACTTGCAGCAAGGTGTGTCAACAGGTGTACATTGAATGACACATTCTTAATACCATACAGCACCTCAAACTGAATTACAAACTTCTTCAGTGCTATTTCCACTGTACTGACTTCAGAGAATTCCACAGTTTGCTGAAGAAGTATGTGTAAAGCAAAAACTAAAAGAAACAGGTAGTTCCAATACTTCTTCGTTAGCACACCACTAAGAACAGGCAAAGAATAGAAAAGAAGAAATGACCGCCATTCTGATGCTTTCCAGTATTTTCTTTCATGGAATGACCTGGGTGATCTGGTTATCTCTACTGGAGGTTTTATAGAAAGCAGTTTTTGGTCAATCATGTCTGCTTTTGTGCCTAAGTACCACTCTTCGTTGTGATTGGTGGAATCCAGCCAAATAGAAGCCAGTTGTCGAGTAACACCAAGACAAACACTATGCTGATATTCGGGGACAAAACCATTAATCATCTGAAACTTTTCTAATCTCATCAATTCCGATGGGCCTTTTACACCCATGATTGGCAGTTGTACAGTAGCTGCCATAGCATGATCATAATGTTCTGTTTCAGACCTGAGATGAGGCTCTGGTCTTCTATATGGGTAAGGCCATCCACCTATGTGATAGCAGAAATCACACCCATAATGTCCGTTGAACTGTTTTGTGTTTCTTAGGAGTGGGCGGGCAACAGAGTCAGAGCTACATATTAATGCATACACCTTGGTAATATGCTCTACATTTTTTGAATCTTTCCAAATTAACCCTTCCCTCTCAAGAGAACACAGCTCATTCACAAAAGGGGTTAGCAGAACAGACATTGTAGGTTTCTTTTCACCAAACCAAATACATGGCACACAGATGTTGCTTTTTCTGTCCTTTGGCTGTTGTTCGATGATCTGACATTGAATGGGCCACACCTGATAATTTGAGCTTCTGAAAATGGGAATTCCATCACAATTCCACAGTAAACTTATGTCACTTTCACCTAATTGCCCATTTTCTCTCAGTTTCCTATATTCAGCTCCACACTGTATGTCATTTAGAACATCTTTCATATCTGTAGTCTGCCTTGACAAAGATAAACTCGGATTTTCAAGAATGTCCCTGAGTTGTGATGACAAGCTCAATACTAGAAAAAAACAGCCATTTTTCAAATTATCATCTGCATTAAATGCTGCCTGACAGACATCACAATGCACTGGGCTTTTCTCTCTTGTTCCCAAATAGTTACAACATGAGGCACAGTAAAAATGAGGTTCATAATGACCAAACTCACCATAAGATTTGTTAAATAGGTACACAGTTTCTGGTACCAGCCCTGGAAAATGCTCATTAAAAATTTGTAAAAGATGTTCTAAGGCAACCCCTGTCAGATTATGTCGCAGCACATATGACATCAACAGTAGCAAACTCTGTGCTTTGGTAAGAGATGATCCAGGATACAACAACTCATCACCATCATGGGGCTCCTAAAAAGAACATGCACATTGATTATTAGTCAATTTGTTTTCCATGTTTAAATTAATAGTATGCTTTAGATTAATCTAGAAGTATTTTTAATCACATTTCTTTGTGCAAACCGCTTATTTGCATTTATTTGGATTTTAAATATAGTTACAGTAATTACATTTATCATCCAATGCCTTAAGACAAAAATAGCTTATAAAGCATTTCTAGAATCTGATTCAGAGTAAATCTCTTTTTATAGTTAATTTATAAACATTTCGATTTACCTGTGATGTGCTGCTTAGAAATTCACTCTCTGATAGTCTCTGGGTGGCATCAGGTTGACTGGAAGTTGTCTCATCACAGTGAAGGTCAGTTAAGACTGTCTACATTATTAATTAAAAAAAATGTCTGTTGTATGTTATGCGCTGTAATAAAACTAAGAATAACCTATAAGACTACATCAGCTTTTAAGGATGTTAAAATGGCAGCTTGGCACTAATGATTTGTTGTACTGTATGACTGTTTTGATATTTCAATAATGTCAAAATTACAAAAGTCTCGAAGACATTAAGAAAATATGATTCAATTTTGAGAAAACACAAGTCCACACACATACTGTACACACATACGCACCTACACACACACACACACACACACCAACACACACAACACAATCAAGTCACAATACCTGTAATGTGCTGCTTTTACAATTCAGAGTGATTTTTGTTCCAATTTCACAACATGAATGCATATATATGTAATGGTGCCAAATTAAGCTGATGTTGTCTGACACATTGAACATTACCTGTGATGTGCAGCGATCTAAGGGCTCTGGCTGTTCTTGGGTAGCATCAGACCAAGTGAAATTACACTCATTGCATTCATGCTCAGGTAATTCTGCCTGTATGACTGAATATGGGTTAATGAAAAAGTACATAAAAAGCCAACAATTTATAACTTCAACAAAATGACACAGTGCAATGTTTGTTAAAATTTCACAACATGAATGCATATATGTGTAATGGTTCCAAATTAAGCTGATGTTGTCCGACACATTGAACATTACCTGTGATGTGCAGCGATCTAAGGGCTCTGGCTGTTCCTGGGTAGCATCAGACCAAGTGAAATTCCACTCATTGCATTCATGCTCAGGTAAATCTGCCTGTATGATTGAATATGGGTTCATGAAAAAGTACATCAAAATATACAGTTTATCACTATTAAAGTGTATAAAAATTATACAACAATCCTAAAAATACTGGTCAATAATGGTACTGTGCTTGTGTGTGGTCTTCTGTACTGAAGGTAAACAAGCATTGTATGTGACAGATTATCAATGGTTGTGTTTGTGTGATCATTTAACAAATGTAACTGCACTAAACAAAAATTAATATGGATCAATTTTGTAATGAAAATGGATGCACAAACTCATCACAAAGTCTTATATGTATTACTAATCAGAAGATTACTCGGAGACATAAGAGTTTTTAAAATAATTATGTTAAACTGCATCTGGGGTTTATTTAAAAATGGATACATGTCCACCTGTTGCGATGGTTTTCTACATGTGGTAATGGTTGCCTCATTGTGAAAGGACTGATTTAATACCTTATATAAAATAGAATAATACATTATTAGATTAAAACTTACATTTACAACTTAAATGAGAGTATGTTTTTGTGTTTGATATTGTCACGGTCCCACCGTCTTGTTTATGAAATTCTAGTCGTGTGGTGGGATCGGGGCAGAGTCCTTAGGTTGTATGTGAGAAGACCATGAGTTGTTTGTTTATTCCTCTCATGTGTTTTCTCGTGTCTCGCCATTGGCCCCTCTCCTCTCGTTTCCTTGTGATCTTTCCCCTGAGTGTTGATTAACCGCACCTGCCCCATGTCGTTATCCCTCGTTTGTGTTTCCTTTATATACCCTCATGTTTCTTTGTCCTGTGCTAGTGGATTGTATTGTGTATGTGTTCATGCTGTCGCCCGTGTTCCTGTGTCCTGCCTTGTTTGAGAACTGTGAGTTTTATGTTCCTGTGTCCTGCCTTGTTTGAGAACTGTGAGTTTTATGTTCCTGTGTCCTGCCTTGTTTGAGAACTGTGAGTTTTGTGTTTTTGCTTTAGTTTTATCCTGCCTTGTTTTATTTTAAGACGTTGTGTCGTGTTTTTTTAGTTAGGGTTTTGCTGTTCTTGTTTTTCCTTTTGCCCCCACGTGGGAAGTCTTTTTGTTTAATACTGATTCTCAGTTTCGTTTTTCCCCCCCATCGAGGGTGTTTAGTTTGTGTTTTTGTAAAAATAAATATATCTTGTTTAACCCCTTCACTGCCTGCCTGCGCTTGGGTTCTTCCTGCCACACCCGTGACAGATATAAATTCAATTTATTGCATTGTTAAATAACAGTAACATTAACATTGTACTAATTACATATCAATGTGTATGAAACAATGAGAACAGTATAAGTGGGCCTACATCAAAAATTAAATGCATTTATTAATTTAAAAAACTACCTTTGACTGTGTGCAGCAATTGTCTGGACATATGTTCTTCTTTTCTAAGAAATTTTTGTAGGTCCTTCTATTTGAACCCTAAGATATTAGATGAGATATTAGTAAGAGTTAAACTTAGTTACATACAAGTAACCCACTTTAACGTCAATTAAAAGC
>NC_079890.1:37803004-37920078 GCF_024868665.1 Triplophysa rosa
ATAAAACATCGGTTCTTGTTAACAATATCCAACGAAATTCACTGTTGTACTTTACATGGACGGTTCAGTAATAATGGTAATAAAGCAGTCGTTTAATTGAATTGTCGTGTTAATATTTTATTAAGAGTACTTACCAGTGGAAAAACTTGGGTAAAATGTTGTGTTACGGCTATGCTTATACGTCCATGACCATCAAAAGTTGTCGGAAGCGCGATCACAGTCCCATAATGCAATTCGAAAATGTATATAAACGGAAAAACACCCGTAACACGTGTTGTACGGAAAATGTCCGTTAAAATATACAGTCATTTCACTGTCAATGTACAGATTTTTTTACAGTGTACGGAAAATACGGTACATGTGCATATCACAATGGTTTGCAATAACTGAATGATTTTAATACTCCAAAGTGCACGCGTGTGCTCTGACATGTGTAAGATTACCAACGATCAGAAGGAATGTGAAAAATGTATGTTAGTTTAATAATTCAGTATCTTAATACAATAAAGTACAAACCAAACCTAAATATAAAAATATATTTTCTTATAGTTCAACCTAAGTTTACAAACTTTTTTGTAAAAACTTTACAAACTTTAATGCATTATTGAATCACATTGTATTAATTAGCAAGTCGTTGCATATTGCATTTTTTCATTATGCAACTATGTTAAAATACTTTTTTCTACAAAAAAACAACAAAATGTAAATTTGATAAAATTGTACAAGCATAAGACTCACCTAGACGAATCTTCTATAACATTCAACATTCTTTGCAGTGATGAGTCCTGAAAGAAAAGTGATAGATGCATGATTATGCCAGTAAAACATTATCATACCTAGTATAATATTTAATAATCAAAATATTATTTAATAATAATTAGGTGTTCAACGGTTGATAGCTCATTTTTTTCTTAAGTCACGTTTTTATTTTTCTAAATATGTGTTTATAAATACAAAAGTAATATGCACAGTGCACAGACATATATTATGTAAATACAAACTATTACTACTAATAATAATGCTATTATCGGATTATAATAATGTTGGTTCAATTTTCAGAAAACTGTCCTTTTCATGATAATACATTTTAATGGATATTACTAAAAGAAAATCCAACACTAAACTTTTAGTCTCTTTAGTTGGAATATGAGCCAGTTTGCATGTCTTCAGATATCACAGCCAGTGTTGGGTAAGTTACTCTGAAAAAGTAATTAATTACTAGTTAACTAATTACATACTGAATAGTGTAATTAGATTACTGTACAAATTACTCTCTCCAAAAAGTATTTAATTACTTATTACTAATTACTTTCTATATCCTAAATCAACCTGGATAAGAATTGATTCAAGGATAGGCATGAAACGGCTAATTAAATAAATAAAAAATAACTTCATAAATGATTCTTATTAACTGACCAAAGTATACAAATGTAAGAAGGATACGTTAAAGCATTCATTTTAAAGTTAGACAGATCATTTTTATGTCATTCCCACAATTGCATATATTACAGTATTTAGTTGAATTACATCAGAAGTAACTAATTAATTACAGAAAAAAATAAGAGTAATCCCTTACTTTACTTTTTCAAGGGAAAAGTAATGAAATTACAGTAATTAATTACTTAGTAACTAGTTACAACCAACATTGATCTAAGCCTTGCCGCTTTAGGGCAAAAATCTGAATTTACAGGTATAAATAACATTTCCTAAGATAAGGACATTTATTTTATTGCTACAATGCTTAACTTCAGCCATGTGTTGAAATAAATGAAATTAAAAGTATAGTCTTGTACAACATCTTATAAACTATGCTTTTACTGTGTTATCTGTTATCAGTCACAGTATCTCACAGAAGACATTTTCACTTTGGGGTGTACTCACTTTTGTTGCCAGCGGTTCAGACATTAATGGCCGTGTGTTGAGTTATTTTGAGGGGACAGCACATTTACACTGTTATACAAGCTGTACACTCACTACTTTACATTGTAAAAGATATAATAAAATATTTACAAAAAATGTGAGGGGTGTACTCACTTCTGTGAGATACTGCAAGTTACTTAACTGTAATTATTGGAAGAAGACCCAGTAAAAGAAAAGGTGGGCCTATTCATGATGCTTATACAGGTGCTGGTCATATAATTAGAATATCATGAAAAGTTGATTTATTTCACTAATTCCATTCAAAAAGTGAAACTTGCATATTATATTCATTCATTACACACAGACTGATATATTTAAAATGCTTATTTCTTTTAATTTGATGATTATAACTGACAACTAATGAAAATCCCAAATTCAGTATCTCAGAAAATTAGAATATTACTTAAGACCAATACAAAGAAAGGATTTTTAGAAATCTTGGCCAACTGAAAAGTATGAACATGAAAAGTATGAGCATGTACAGCACTCAATATTTAGTTGGGGCTCCTTTTGCCTGAATTACTGCAGCAATGCGGCGTGGCATGGAGTGGATCAGTCTGTGGCACTGCTCAGGTGTTATGAGAGCCCAGGTTGCTCTGATAGTGGCCTTCAGCTCTTCTGCATTGTTGGGTCTGGCGTATCGCATCTTCCTCTTCACAATACCCCGTAGATTTTCTATGGGGTTAAGGTCAGGCGAGTTTGCTGGCCAATTAAGAACAGGGATACCATGGTCCTTAAACCAGGTACTGGTAGCTTTGGCATTGTGTGCAGGTGCCAAGTCCTGTTCGGAAAATGAAATCTGCATCTCCATAAAGTTGGTCAGCAGCAGGAAGCATGAAGTGCTCTAAAACTTCCTGGTATACGGCTGCGTTGACCTTGGACCTCAGAAAACACAGTGGACCAACACCAGCAGATGACATGGCACCCCAAACCATCACTGACTGTGGAAACTTTACACTGGACCTCAAGCAACGTGGATTCTGTGCCTCTCCTCTCTTCCTCCAGACTCTGGGACCCTGATTTCCAAAGGAAATGCAAAATTTACTTTCATCAGAGAACATAAATTTGGACCACTCAGCAGCAGTCCAGTCCTTTTTGTCTTTAGCCCAGGCGAGACGCTTCTGATGCTTCCTGCTGCTGACCAACTTTATGGAGATGCAGATTTCATTTTCCAACAGGACTTGGCACCTGCACACAGTGCCAAAGCTACCAGTACCTGGTTTAAGGACCATGGTATCCCTGTTCTTAATTGGCCAGCAAACTCGCCTGACCTTAACCCATAAAAAATCTATGGGGTATTGTGAAGAGGAAGATGCGATACGCCAGACCCAACAATGCAGAAGAGCTGAAGGCCACTATCAGAGCAACCTGGCCTCTCATAACACCTGAGCAGTGCCACAGACTGATCCACTCCATGCCACGCCGCATTGCTGCAGTAATTCAGGCAAAAGGAGCCCCAACTAAGTATTGAGTGCTGTACATGCTCATACTTTTCATGTTCATACTTTTCAGTTGGCCAAGATTTCTAAAAATCCTTTCTTTGTATTGGTCTTAAGTAATATTCTAATTTTCTGAGATACTGAATTTGGGATTTTCATTAGTTGTCAGTTATAATCATCAAATTAAAAGAAATAAGCATTTGAAATATATCAGTCTGTGTGTAATGAATGAATATAATATACAAGTTTCACTTTTTGAATGGAATTAGTGAAATAAATCAACTTTTTGATGATATTCTAATTATATGACCAGCACCTGTATAAAACAGATCCTGTAGTCACCTGGGATTGAAACAAATAGAGCTGGGCCAGTGTGACAGAGCTAAAACTGAGACTCCTGAGAGCTATAATAGCTCAACAGGTAGATAATGTTGACTTCAGCTCACACACGCACGCACACACACATACACACACTCGCTCTCTCTGCGGTCGGTGAGATTATCACTGAGTGAAGATTAAGCAAATTAAGACTAAAGCACTTGCCCAGAATACCTTCTAGTCTTCGCAGCGTGCAACTCAAAGTGATGACGCATGACAAAAGAATCACATTAAACCTACAAACAACTCGAAATGAGAAACAAGGTGAGTGCATTATAACACTTTCTCACAGTATGTGCAAAAAAAATGTTAGTGTAGTGTTTATAAGAATTGCTTTGTTGTTTCTGAAAAAAATTCCAAGAGAGAGACAGAACAAATGGCTGTTCATTTACAAAAAAACACTGAAAACTAGTTCTCCTATAATGACGACTGATCATTTAATACAGATCAATGCATTTCTGACTGTCAAAAAAAAAAAAACTGAAATTAGGCAGAAGCAACGGTTGTTGTAAAAAAACTGCCTTTTCTAGACACATTTTGTGTGTATGGAGATTTTGTGAGGTTAATATTTTTACAAAACAATAGAGAAAAGATGATAAAATAAACGAAAGACTTAAGAATATGAGTAAATGAAACATTGTATGATAATGGATTAAATGTTGAGAATTGGATTTATTGGCTTTGTCATTTACTATAAATGTGTATTTGATTTCGAGCAGTTCTAGTGATGCTTTAATCCAAGTCTGTCAGACAGTAAACAACACCCGTCAGGTGCTGCACAGTATGTCTCTGTACTGCACAAAGACACTTAAACAACTTCAATATACTGTACTGTAAATAAATATGTTGACAAAACCCTAAGAAATTATATGTTTTAGAGGCTATGCTGATATGGAAGTGTCCCCTCCATGTTATTTATCTTAAAGAAAAACCACATGAATTTTAAATTTTTCATGGGATTTTAGATGGGGTTCACATAAAAATGTTTTAAAATCATATTTAAATGTGACGCATGTTGAAATTCATGTGGCTTTTCTGTAACGATTAACTATCCTTAACAGGAAAACTTAACGATTTGGCCGGTTAACTAGTTTTTTCAGCAACATTTTTCTGATCCACCAGCACAACAGCCACTAACCAGTACCAGCACAGAAATGTATACTGGTCTAAACTGGTCCCTTCTAATGAGATATACATGACACTACAAAATATGCATTCACCAGAGTGTTTTTTATTTAAATTACTGTATGGTGCGACGCACATTTCGCGTCTTTTGCGGAAGTTCGTTATTTTAAAGGGGTCATATGACACGGCAAAAAGGAATATTATGATTTGTTTTAGATGTAATGCAATGTTTCTACACGATTTAAGGTTCAAAAACACTGTATTTTCCACATACCGTGCATGTTTGTATCTCCTCTTTGCTCCGCCTCTCTGAAACGCATGCACTTTCTACAAAGCTCATGGCTCTGAAAAGCGAGGTGTGCTGTGATTGGCCAGTTAACCAGTGCGTAGTGATTGGTCGAATACTGCAAGCGTGTGACAGAAATGTAACGCCTCTGACCATATTTGGAACATCAGGTTCCTCTTCAATTGTGCTGACAGGTACGCCCACCTTACTTGCGTCTACATTTGGGCGGTCTTAGTCAAATCAGACCACCAGCTGACGTAGATTTGTGGGGGTGTGGCTACACGAGGCGTTTCAGGCAGGTCTGGGTGAGCATTCGCTTTTACATAGAATGACTCTTTTGGTCCAACACTTTCATTTTTGCAATTTTACGTGTCTAATACATGCATGGGCAACTTATAACACACCAAAGACACAGAAAACCACGTGTTCGCCCCATATGACGCCTTTAAATGTAGACAGACACGCGGCAGGCACGCACAAATAGGGAGCGACGCAATCGCGATGCACATACAGTGCGGCGCGCACATTTTTCTAGGTGCGTCGGCACAGCATCGAGATGGAAATAGTTCAACTTTACAGAGTGCCGCGCGCACCGCGGGTCATTTGACTAGAGAAACCGGCGCGGCTCGCGATGTGAATCGCCCCTATGGTTGTTTTAGAATCAGCATGGTCGTTGAAGCATATTACGTACTGTAGTTTATTAAAGGAATAGTTCACCCACATACAAAACTTTATACGTAAACACTGCCATATTTATCAGTTTGTTTTAGTTTTAGAAAAATAATTATTCTTTTGCTTAGTCCAAAGAAGATGCCAGATTTACATCTCACTGCTAATAGTATATTCCACACCAACATGCTACTTTGAATGGAACACAGAAGGATAAACTTTTAAAAAATCATAGTGACCAAGACTGTCCAGCTAAAACTTAAAAACATTATCAGTCATATAAAACATTATGGCCTGGTTTCACAGACATGGCTTAAAGGGATACTTCACCCAAAAATGAAAGTTCTGTCATCGTTTACTCACTTTCGAGTTGTTCCAAATCTGTATAAATTTCTTTGTTCTGATGAACACAGAGGAAGATATTTGGAAGAATGCTTATAACCAGACAGATTTTGCCCCCCATTGACTCCCATAGTTAAAATTACTTTATCATTTTTTTTGTTCTGCTGAACACAAAAGAAGATATTTTGAAGAATGTAAAACAGCAAACCGTTCTGGGGCACTTTTGACAACCATTGTATTTTTTCCTACTATGGTAGACAATGGGGGGCAAAATCTGTCTAACAGGCCTAAACACATGCAAGATCAGCGTCTCGGTCTAGTTAAAATTAGTCGTGCAGCTCTCTCCATTAGGAAATGCCACACCGATATTGATCCTAGTTTGATCTCTCTCGATTATATCTTCTTGTCCCGAACTCTTCTTGGGTCATTTGGTCTGGGTAACGCCAGAGACTGTGTTATTAGGGAGAAGCAAGGTCTGGAGATGAAACTCTTGATGATGGTTACAGTGTCTTACCAATAACTTTATAATTTTTGTCCTCTCAATTGAATTGACCAGTTTGTTCTTTCTCATTATGTTTGTGTGTCTGTAGACTCCAGTTAAACTCGGATCATGAGTGAAGCTCCAATGCTGCGGAAGGTCATTCCACAGAGCCACTCCAGTGCCAGCGGTCAAACCCAGATAACATCACGCCAACCCTACATCAGCGAACCCATTGCCTCTAAACATGTGTGCTTCTATAAAAGCGGCGATGCCCAGTTCAGCGGTCTGCCTGTGGTCGTCAACAGTCGCACCTTTAAAACATTCGAGGCGCTCTTGGACAGTCTATCCAAACGCGTGCCTCTGCCCTTCGGTGTCCGCAACATTACGACTCCTCGCGGTCACACAGCAGTTCGGTCCCTGGAGCAGTTACATCACGGCCACTCTTACATTTGCTCTGATCGGCGGACGGTTAAACCCGTTGACCTGGAGCGGGCACGCCGGAAACTGCCCCCCTGGTATCACGCCCGGCCGGTGAGCGCCCATCGTACGGCTTGGCAGACGCACGCCCCGGCCCCACGTGGAACTCGCAGTGCAAAAGGCAACAAGCACGCTGCCCTGCTGCACATGCCCAAACGGCTGGTGGTGTTCCGCAACGGAGAGCCGGAGGTGAAACATACACTCATGCTGCAAAAAAGAACAACCTCATCATTTGAAGCTCTGCTCCAGCACATGTCAGAGGTCATGATCTTCCCTGTGCTCAGGTTATACACACCTGACGGAAGAAGGGTGAGGATTTACCATAATATCATCTTTAATTTATAATTCCATATCATACTTTATAAGGCCTGCACAGTGTGACACTTGCCAACATTATTGCAAAAATAATTTTGTTCCACAAAAATTTCACATCAGCTTTATATTTCACTCTACAGGGGTCAGCCTACCCATAAGAAAGAAAAATAACAGACGAGATTTTCCAATTTTCTCAATTATTTTACCAATGATATTAAAAGGAGAACAAATGGAAAAGGTCACAGATAGCGCAGCAGCTAACTTAACCGTGTGGTCTGACGTTTTTCTTTGTTCACAATGTCAGCTGTGTAGACTGACCCATTATTCCAGTGAGCATAAACAGCATTTACAGATCGAGGAAGACCTGCTTCCCAGCAGCTCTAAGCCTCTTTACTATCATCCTATTATACTGCACTGCAGGAGAGAGAGAGGGGATTCACACAATACACTTCTAAACACAAAAAAGATTTGTTAGGTTCTGCATTTAACAGTCAGCACTTGAATGTACAGTAAGTAGGTAGTTCATAATCAGATTATATACTTTTAGTATGATTTGTTTTGGTCATTTCAAGTTGATGTGCGTGTGCTTTTGTGGCATTTTGTTATTGATACAAGACACATAAAAAGTGTTTTACATCATCATAGGTGGATGGGCTTCCTGCTCTGATCCTGTGCTCTGGGGTATTAGTAGCCACTGGCCGAGAAGCCTTCAAAACAGGGAACTACGATATTCAGAAGACGTCCCAACCAACATGGCTACCAGCTAAAAGAGTGGGAAGGCTACATCTTATAGAAAGTATGTAGAATTGATTTACCTTCATTTCTGTACCGAACTTTATGATAAATCACACTCTAGAAAATGCTGGGTTGTGGAAAACCCAACCATTATCAAAGGCACGCTTGAGTTTTGGGCTCAACCAATGGGTCCATTTTTACATGGAGCGAAATTTGTGCCAAAACTAAACAAACAAATCCAGCAAATCCAAACCTTCTTTGCAAAAGAAACTAAAGTCTGAAACAAACAGAAAGCGCTTTACAAATACACAATGCAATTCAAGAGAAAATGCAAAAGTATAACAAATAAATGTACTGTGTTTAAGACTCACCTTTTTATTAGATTCTCTCAGCTTGATTTTCTCACAAATGTGGCCGTGTAGATTTTCTCACAAATGGGATCATGCAGATTTTCTCACAGATGTTACAGTGCAAATTTTCTAATAAATGTTACCGTGCAGATTTTCTCACAAATGCAGTTATGCAACTTCAGATGGCACTATTGTGTAACCTACATTTACTTTTTTTTGTGCTGGTTTATTTTATTGCAAAAATTGCCCATTCACTTGAAATAGGCAAAAAATAGCAGCATTAATTTTAAACCTCAATGGCAACCAAATAATGTAGACGACTGACTGATACAACCGCCACGACGATTAATGTGCTTTTGCATCAACCACATCTTTTTTTAGCCTTCAAAAACGTGTTAGTCTGAGCTAAAGCACGTGCGCACCCATTGCCAACAAAACACAGAAACACAAAACGCTGGATTTGTTTGTTTAGTTTTGGCACAAAATTTGCTCCATATTTTTAAGAGTGCAAGAGTAAGTAACTTTGTATGTATGTATTTAATATAAATACACTTAGACATAAGACATTTGTAAAGAATTCCCAATTAGGGCTGTCACGATTATTAAATAATCGTGTCATCGCGATTGTTTGACCTCATCGCGATGGTTTCACATCATCGCAATTATTGCACATCTCTATAGAAGACACTAGGGGGAGCTGCAGTGCCTGCATATTGCATATTTTAGTGTATATATTGTAACTAAAGCATGGTAATACTTGTAAAATGTACCACCACAACACAATCACTTAAAAAATAAAAAAATAAAGCATATACCATACAAATTACCTGCAGTACAATTTAATATTATTTATACAAATCTCAGTGTGACAACCAGTCTACCAAAATTTCATTAACATACGAGTAAAATTTTATTGTAGTCTTGTAAGTGAGAAAAAAGCAGACTAGAAGCTTTTCTATAACTGATAGTATTTTAATGGTGGCTTCGATTCACACCTGATCAATTTACAAGTATTTGGCGATTGTATTATTGACAGGTAAAAGCCTAAACCTTAAATATATGATGACCCAATTTTTTCCGATGTATTTCCAAGAAAAAACATAGTCTTGTATTCACAACAATATGGTCGTTTCAATCGCTAAATCAAAAATGTATGAGAATTAAATGTCAAAGCTCAAAAACAGACAATTAATCATCATAATCGCAATGATTTATTAGACAATTAATCGTCAGTCAAATTTCATAATCGTGACAGCCCTATTACCAATCAATCCTTGATTCGTAAAAGTTGTTTTACACGTAGCATTGATTCTCAGGTTAATCTATTGCTTAGACTGTCTTGAGGCAAGTGCTGAGACATTCATATCTGCTGTAATACCCACTGTGACCTACATACTTCAATATGGATTATAGCATCTATGCTCTCTCTAACCTGTGCGTATGTTTTCATTGCTTCCTCTCTACGTTTCCTGCCGTCCTGAACTGGTCAAACAACCTCTGGTCTACAACTTCTACGTCTGCTGACACTTGTTAAATCTCCAACATCCTACAGGGAAAATGAAGTCGAGCAGTACTAAATCTCGTCCCTTCTCCCCATCTTCTGAACGCTATGTTGTTGAGCAGATACACAACAGTATTGCAGGGAGTACCTGTGACTTTCCCAGCAACCCAGCTGGCTCTTTGGAAATAGAGTCTGGACAGCCTCTTGAATCAGTTGCAGAGACTGATATGATTACCTGTCTAGATGGAGAGGGAAATATACATGTGCCTCCTGAAGACGACATCGAGAAATCCTTCCGAGTCAATCAGGATGGAAGCATGACTGTAGAAATGAAGGTACGCCTCACTATTAAAGAAGAGGAAACAGTACATTGGACCACCACAGTCAGTCGCTCCAGTGTGACCAATCAAATTACAGCGTTTTCTGATTCAAGTCTTGATCTGGATGCACGAATGCCCCCTCTCGATGACCCCATGATCGCAGAGGTCAGTGACCCTAAAGACAACAGCCACTTGAAAAACTGTGAAGCAAATGAACAGAGCGAGATAAACGGGGATGCAGTTGTCAAGGAGATACAGCATCCCTCTTCACCCCAAACACAATCACCAGGGTTGCACAAGGTACAACAAACACAAGCTTCCGCTGAGAGCATCAGGACCGTTACTGACACAGAAATTCAAGAGAACAGTTCATACTCTTACAAGGAACAGCTGGATAGTGGAGAAATGATGGAGAAACACTGCACTGTCCATTGTAGCCGCCCTGTACCCAAACCACGAGGAACTCTGGCCTCTGAAATGAACACCACCACAACCACACGGGTACAATCCAGTAGCTACAGGGCTTCAGAAGTTCTCCAGTTGCAAGAAAATGGGAAGGAGGTGTGTGAGACAGTGTTACACATCTACGAAAAGCAGATGTGCAAAGAGAACTTCTCTGGCAATGTGCAACTTGGTTTGCAAGGCTTTGGCACGTCACCTGATGGCTCACCCAATAGCTTACCCCATGGCCATTTAGCATCTTCTAACACGGTTTCGCCAGCAACCTCAGATACATTTCGTTCATCTAGTGCAGATATGGAACCTGGGACATTGGCAACCTACAAAATTAAGACAACTGGGAAACAACTCCCTTCAACCCATAAAACCAATGCTTCCAGTTACAAAGCAAACACTGCTTCAACACAAAAAGTCAAGGAGCCAGTGGCTCGCTTTACACCTGCTAGCGCATCACAAAAAACAACAATAGCTAAAAGAATTTCAACTTCAAGTACAACGTCAAAGAGGAAGCCAGTGAGAGTCATAGTTAAAAAGAACTACTTACTAAAAACCGCTAATCCTGAACGAAAGCAAAAGGATATTAAAGCAGACATACTAAAAGAAATAAGGAAAATAAGAGCTGATCTACTCAGCCAAACAGGAGCCATGAAACTCAAAGAGCATTTTAGAGCCAACGCTGTTCAAAAACTACTCAAACAAAGAAATAGTCCTGAATGTATACCATTAAAATCTCAAAGAGAACAGTTAGAGAGTAATGATTCACTGAAAGCAGAAGATGCAAGCACTAGCCATTTTCAAGAAAGCTCTACTCAAGCCTTATCAAAGAAAAACTTGCTTCATGCATCACAACCAGGTACACTAACACGCCAAACATCCATGCATGAGGAGGGTGGCTGTCAAGTACAAAGCCAAGAGATCAGTCAATGCATGTCTCTACCTGCTGTCCATTCCTCATCCTCTCTAAAGAATGAATATGTTGAACTCTGGCTACAGAAGAGTCAACCTCCTCACCTTGATGAAGAACCATTACCCACAACCAAGACGCAAAAATCAACCTTTCATAATGAACAAAAGTCCTCAACAGAAGATCCTAAGATTGTAGATGACGTAAAGGATGGAGATAGGGGACCTCAGGATTCCATTTCTAATCTGGATAGTGTTATGAAGAACACAGTATCAACAAACCACTCAACTAAAAATGCAATATCAAGTTCTTCTCTTAATGGACATTCGCCAAGAAATACTTCATTACCTGCCTGTCAAAAAATGACACCACTGCCTCGAAAACTGTCTTTAAAAGAGTCCTCTAATACATTCAATGTAAGTATTGAAAACAATCTATCAATTAATCCAAAAGATACACCATCACCATCATTACAAAGCACTCGACTACCAAGCCAGCCTTCCTTAGAAACCATCCCTAAAAACAACACAAAGGTTAAAGCATCACTGTTCCACAATCAATCTGTTGAGAAAACACAACTATCAACAAAAGAACATTTTGAAAAGAAAGGGACCATCGTAGAGCAATCGCAGACAAAAAAGAGAGCACAGGAGAAAGCACAAGTAAATAGTGATAACACAACAAAAACAAAGAAAAATCAACTGATTTCTGAGATAAATAGTAAAAACTTCTCATGTGACACAGAGAGTTGTACATCACATGAGGTTTCATCAGAACGGAGACGTCTACAAGCTGAAAAATTCTTCACAGTCAAAATGGAAGTCAGTCCAGATATGAAGCCAGTCCTCGATAATCTCTGCCATTCCCTTTGGTCACTTCGCGAGATCACACAATGGCCATCAAGTTCAAAAAAGTCCAAAAGTGTGCCAGATTTTTCTTCACACTTGGCATCTACATTCGGCTCCTCCTCCAGAATACTTCTTGCTTTCCTTTCTATCATGACTGTAAAGGATGGTTTACATCACTTGAATGCACATTGTCAGGATGAAAGTCATCTGAGCTGTTCTGAAGCGATGCTCATGCTCCAATCTCTAAAGGAACTAGCAAGAATAGAAGATCCAGATGAGCTAAGAGAACGAATGACCGATCTGCAAACCTCAGCATCCATTGAGCTGATTCAGAGATGGAGAGACTTCCAAGAACTGAGCAATAAAACAAAGAGTCACATCACAACAAACACAAATGAGTCCCATCAAAGTACAGAAGAGGAGGAGCAGGCCATCCAAAAACTGATGGAAGATTTAGGAGTTCCTGAGAGGCTTGCAGCCATCTGCAACATGGAGAAGGTTAGCGATTCTCCCTCGGATGTGAAGGAAAATGGATTTTCAGAGCATCGCCCTGAAAAAATTTCATCCAGTTTATCAAATTGTGTTCTGGAAGATTATGTAAACCTGAATGTTAATTCAATTATTGACAGAGCAGTAACCACACACCTGCCGGAGAGCAGCACGTCACAGATTTCCATGACTGAATCACTATCAAGACCTGACACAGAAACTTTTGATAAACACGAAAAAGAGTTGAGAGGTGAGAACTTTTCCGAGGAAAAGATAATTGAGAAGCACAACTCCATACCTGATACAGATTTCTTTAAGGACATGCCATCCATTGAATCTAGCTTTGGGATAGAGTTACAGAAAAAACAAGTACAAGAAATAATAGTAAGACACAAGAGACAAAAAGATAAAACAATGAAGAAACATCAGAAAAATGAGAAAGAAATGAGAGTAGAAAGACAAAGAGGAACTGATGAAGGAAGAGGTACGTTGGAAGAAAATAACTCTGAAGTAGAAAATTATACATCTGTAGAAGATGTGATAAGAGAAATGATGACAGATAAAGAAACAGATCAACATACAGATGCAAATGAAGACTCAGAGTCACTGGTAAGCTATGAAGGAAAACCGACTTTCTACAAAGGAGAAGTGTTCAATGAAAGAGAATATGAGAATTGTGATCAGGAGCTTGTGTGCTTTCCTGAGGGAACATATTTCGATGAAGAAGAGAATCTTACAGTGAAATGTCCCATGTTTTATGATGATACAGAACAGACTTGCTCAGAAGATGAGATATCAGGACACTGGCAAAGTCAAAGTAAGTCTCAGACATCTCAAAAAGTTCCAACAAGAACAGATATTGGGTTACCTGAGCAGCAAGGTACATCACATGTTATTGACATTGAACCAAATGTGGAAGTAGGCGAGATCCAACATTCAAACACAGCGCAAGACTTTTGCATTAATAATTGTATTTATTCAGATGAGGAGCATGTTATTATGGAGACACCAGAATGCTACACCATCTATCAAGAGCTTCCAGAAGAAGTCAGTGAGTATGAAGAAAAGGGTGTTGATTTTATAGATGAAAAAACAAACGTTGTGGATGAGCTTATAGGTAGTCTAAAGGCCGAGGAAAACAGACCTTGCAATACACATCAGATGTCTGGCAAAATGCTCTTGAACCACATTAATGTAACAAATGTAGAGACACCAAAGATGACCAAAACCACAGACAGCACATCAATGGATTCTCTTTCAAAATCATTAGCATTTAGCTATGATACCAAAACCAGCGAATTGGCAAGAGATCCAAAAGCAAACGTCCAGATCAACAGAGTAAAATCCATCAGAGAAATGTTTCTTGCTAAGAGCAACACTGACGTGCAACACGGACAGACACGTCTGACTAGCCCGAGTTCCGATCCGACAGATTACCAGCCCGACTCTCCTGACAGCACAGAACACCAGTGTTCAACATCACCAAAAGATGAAGACACGTGCAGGCTGGCCATCGCCAAAGGTTACGTAAAGAGGACTATTGAGCGACTTTATGGGAAAGGCGTTAAAGGAGTTGCTTCCGATGAGGACAAACCACCATCCACTCACAAAACCAAGAAAAGAAAAGGTCCAAAAGGTACAAACGTCACCAGTCTGGCTTCCATCCATGAGGCTCGCACAAACGTCATATCAGATCTGTCCTACTTTAACGCCACAAGCTTCATAGAAGGCTTTACTGACCCAAACGTTACTCTTAAGACTTGGGTGGGACACAAGGATGCGGTCCTTATTGATAACGGTCGCTGGTTACTTCGGGAAAATCAAACCAGCCCCAATTCTTCAACGCAGGCTGAAGACGCATCCAAAAGTGTACAGGTAAAAGAGAAGGCGGTGGTGGAGTCAGAGCAGAATTCTGGGAAAGAGGATGCTCCATACTCATTATTCGGCCCTACGACACCTGATAAAGTTCCTCCATTTAAAGAGCAAGAGGAATACGCAGGATCCACAGGAACAACGTTCACATACATTCACCTTCCAAATGCAAGCGATTCTGAGATAGAGACGGATAAAACAGAACATGCAAAGAAGGACACGGAGAACACCATGACTCCTTTGACAAAGCCAGATAAAGGTTGGACAGAGAAACACGGCATTTTAACTGTCTTTAGTCTACCGAATATAAAGAAACCCAACAAGGTGCAACCAACGTTAGAAGCAACACCTCCTGTAGTTACTCAGCCGAGCAAACAACAGAGTGTCCAAACCAAGGTTGCAAAACGTTCATCAGAACCTGATGCGCTGGAGATCCTGTATATGTTTTGTGGACAGCACTGTCCCTTACTGTAAAAAGATCTAAATTTATGAAATAACTGATTTGCATCAGTTGATCATCTACGCCAGCCAAAGTCATTAACTTTACATTAAGAACCAACAAAAACCCAAGCTGAAGATATAAAACTGTCAAAAATAATAGAACTCTGCTGAAGATAAAATATTCAGACTAGAGAAACAGCCGTGTGTGTTCAGCAGGGCCAGATTAAAATTATAAATGTATGATCAAACTCATCTAGAAGTCAATAGGCTTGTTCGACTTGATGCGGCGCCGCAAAATCCGACGGGCGGATGACATCAAAATACCGCGAGAGGAAACTTTTTATGGTTGCTCGAATCGCTCTCGCGGTACTTTGATGTCATCCGCCTGTCGGATTTTGCGGCGCCGTATCATGTCGAACACGCCCATTGAGATATCGAACGTCTGCTGACGTCTCATCTGCGTCACAGATATTTCTCAGGAGAAATAGAGGCAGAAATTTCAGAAACGAGATCTCAACAATGTCACAAACGGAACTCAGAATTTTCCAAATTTAGATTATTTTCCTTTATAATCTACATTCATTTTACACCTCCATACTCTTAATATATTAGAACAATTTGTTCAGTTGTTTTTTAAGCATTTTTTTGGACAAACGTCAAAGACTAAAGAGATAACACAACTGCTATGAAAGAGCAACATCTGAGCAAAAACGAACTGAATTTGACACAGGCAGTGCAAAAAAACCCTCTTCTTTCATTTTCTTTTATGGGAAAGGCATTAAAGGAGTTGCAGAAAAACCCTTCAGCGCCTACAGTTACAGACACTACAATATGTCAACAAAAATATACCTGTAGCTGCTTTTGGACCGGTAAATTCACCTGCTACAGTTACAACAACTGTATGTTATTTAGAAACGTGAGGCTAAACAACATGACAAAAAATAAACAGAATAAAACTCACAAAGAAGTTCGTTGTTTACGTTTTACGCATCTTCATGTCGTTACAAAGCCTTGTATTTCTTCCTCCGCTTAGCAGGATGTAATTTCCTTTATAAACTGTATCTGTCACGTTTTAAGGGCCATTAAAAGTCCATACGCATTACTACACGCTATCTTTGTGAAAACGTGATCAGATTATGCGTATGTGCGGCGCTGCGCAGACCAATCGGCCTGCGACAACAAAATACCGCGAGATTAGACTGCACTATATTACCTCGAATCGGTCTCGCGGTACTTGATGTCATACGCAAATTGATCTGCCCTGCATCGCATGGAGTCGTACACACCTGTTAGTTTTTAATGCAGTGATGCAAATGTGAAGCCGCGTTCGTGTCTTTTTTATGAGACGTTTATATACTGGATGGGACATTTTACAAATGCAATAATTTAGAGGGTCGTATCAAAGAACAGAAATCAAACGCAGTAAACTCTATTTGAAAATCCTCGTCCTGGACTGTGATTGGTTCATCCTAATAAACGCCGGATAAAGGAACAGGTTACACAGGTTAGCTTCGGCATCGATTGGGGTCTGCCATTTGCACGTGCCCAACTGCCATAATGTTAAAAGAATCTGGGGCAATTAAATATTCACCCTTTTAAGACTTTAAACATTAATGTCTATATTGCATTGATTTGAAAATGCATTTATTGTATGTATTTTAAGCACTTACTGTGAAGTTGTTTATTTGTTTGTTTATTTAGGTAGGTCACCGCATTTGTGATTATAGTTGATAAATGTCATTGTCATGAACAGTAAGACTGCTAACTGTTTGTAGAAAACAAAGAAACGTACTGATTTGTCCTTAATAAATGGCAGCTGAATTGTTGTATTATTGAATTGTTATGTATTAACGTTACTGTATTGACTGTATTTGTTTGCTCAGTTATACATGTTAATTTCTCCGTTTTCGTGAACTGGTAATATTTATCTATTTACCACTGGAGGTCAGACTGTCATGGACATTGTTGCTATGCGCTCGTGTTCCACAGGGGGCAGCAGAGATTAAGAGCAATGCATTTCTTCCCATGAAAAACATCATGAAGTTCATCGGTTGTTTGTGTAAATGCTATATTTTTGCAGTTTTCTCCCCCACAAAACAAAAAAGTACATACTATGCTAAATTTGAAATTTCACATCAGATCATTTAGGTTTTTAATACCATATTTCACTTTTAAATTAAAGCAAGTTGAAAACAGGGAATAATGTTACATAGGCCTGAAGAAGACAACCAGCATTCACATGGTAATGATCTGTTTTGTCCGTGTTACTGTATGTGTCGTCAGTATGTAAAACACAGAGTTAATATTACACATCATGGGAGCTGCTGATGCGCGCACCTTCACACGTCTAGCGCATCTTTATGCAAATAAAAACGGTCAGCAAGTTTAACGACGATAGTTGAAGTTCCTTGTTTTTTTTTGGTTACAGTTTAAAGGTTTCATTTAATTGCAGTTGCCAACAACCAGTTACACCAACTACCAGTTCAGATAGGTAAGACATCCACTTAAGTCTTAAGTAGCCAACTGAATGAAAGATAAATACTTAATGAAAGTAGCCAACTGTAAGTTAATTCAAATGCACACGAGTTTGAAATAACAAATGCTTAATGAAATAAGAGTTGGTGTTGTAGTATATGGGATCTTGAATATGTAACCTAATGATAAATGTATTTTTGTTTGTTTATTTATTATTATTATCATGAATTAGGCTGTAAATGATCATCATGTTATATATGATTATATGATATATATGATATTTATCAGGGTAGATTTATTTATTTAACTTAGTCATACAAGCTATTGAACATTTCTAGCATCAGAAAAAGATACAGTGCCATAAAATCCCATTTTTAAAGCTACAATTAAACAGTAAAAAGTATGGCATACAAAATAAATTTGTGAAACAGCAGAATGTAAAAGATATTTTAGAAAATGCTTGATTTTTTCAAACCATGTTTGGGTCAAATGTGGTGTTTTTCTAAGGTGCTTCATAATGTCATTGAAGTAGGCCTAATTTTTTGTCTGTATTGTTTATGATAATCGTGAATTCAATAACATCAACATTGTTTCGAGAAACAGGAATGAGTAAGTTGCATAAAATGAAAACAAGTATTTTGTATTTAGACTTTTGTCATATTACCTAAAAAAGTGTGACAACTAGCCCCTGTGTCTTGTCTGTAGGCTTGTCTCTTCAGCTGGTATGGGCTGTGTGAGCTCCAGATCAAAGAATGAGGGAGTGATGGGGAAGCGTAATACTCAGACACTTCAAACCAACCGCTACAGCACGGACCCAACAAGATCCGAGGTGAGAAAATATTTCCGACCACTATTTGAACAAACGTGGTTGGTAATAACGCAGGCGTTTTTCTGTGACATCACTAAAATACAGTTCATATTCAAATAACGTAAAGCACCTTAAGTCATATAGAATTTGCATTTGTGGTCTTTAATATCTTTAGAGGCATGCACCCTTGCTTCCTGGACAAAAACTACAAGATATGCACGGTATCATACGTCATCATTACGCAAACACAGTTACACATATTCAAGAACTATTTTTCCATTTGCCTCGTGTATGTTTCATGAGAATGCACCTGCTTTTGTTGTGTTGTCGTGTGAATATGTAAATCCAGCTTGCAGTGCACAGGAGCAAACTGTCAACGCCCTGTATTCTTATGAAGCTGTTAAAAACACTGATCTGAGCTTTAAGAAAGGAGAGAGACTTAAAGTATTAAAGGCGTGAGTAGTATTATACTTAACCTTTTAAATCTGGAAAATTTTAGCCTGCAACTTGAACAATTTAACAAATTTGCTACATGGAGTCAAAAAAGATTGAAAAATCAATTTGTTGAGTTACAATAAAAGTTAAAGTGTTCTTAGTCTCTTATTTAAAATGTTTTCCTCAAAAATAAATAAACAAAAACACTTTTACAATCAATTTAATATATCGTAGATTGTATTAACTAATATAAGGATTTTATTTTACAAATCAATTTGACATCATTTACATTAGCAAATTACACGAATTTGTCCTACTGTGAAAAATATTTATACATTTCTAGGGATGGTGATTGGTGGACAGCCAAATCACTTTCTTCGGGACAGGAGGGTCTTATACCTTCAAACTATGTCACGGCAGCAAATGAGTAAGAATGCAGACAGACACACACACATTACATACACATCATAGAAAACACACTTCTTCTCAATGCTCCCAATTTCATGTCAGATGGTTTTTTAAGAACATCAGCAGAAGGGATGCTGAGAGACAGCTGCTCGCCCCCGCCAACAAACCAGGAGCTTTTCTCATCCGGGAGAGCGAGACAACTCCAGGTGAGGCGACACATACACACACACACACACACACACATACTGAGATGTGTTGTTTTCGTGCAACGAACAGGAATCTTTCTGTTTTCCTCAGGGAATTACTCCATGTCAGTCAGAGATGTAAATGCTAACGGTTCAGATATGATCAAGCATTATAAGATCCGGTCGCTTGATAAAGGAGGATTCTACATTTCTTCCAGAATCACTTTCACACACATACAAGATCTCATCTCGCACTACAAGAGTAAGTCTTTTAAGGCTACTTTTCAGTAGGGCTAGTTGTTTAGTAACTTACTTAGTCCCACAAATCTTTGGTAGAAGGAGTTTTTGAAATTTCACTTAAAACAATTTATGAGAACATCCCTGTTGAAAAAACCAGCATATGCTGGTTAGGTATAGGTTTTGAAGCATGGTAGCTGCAAGCTGGTCATTTGCTTGTCTAAGCTGGTCATGTGCGAGCTTAAACCAGCTCAGGACCAGTTTAAACCATCACATGACCAGCTAAGGACCAGCACAAACCAGCTACCATGCTTCAAAACCTACCTAACCAGCATATGCTGTTTTTTTCAACAGGGATGTTCTCATAAATTGTTTGCTTGAAAAAGTACAGTTCACCCGAACATGAAAAATCTTTCATCATTTACTCACTTGTCTTTCTAAACCTGTATGAGTTTCTTTCTGCAGAACACAAAAGAAGATATTTTGAGAAACGTTGATAACCAAACAACATTGAACCCCATTGACTTCCGTTATATGAACACAAAACCACTGAGACATTTCTCAAAATATCTTTTGAATGACATGATGACAGAATAAACAATTGATAGAATTTGTATTTTCGGGTGAACTGTCCCTTTAAGTGTCTAGTGTGTTTTTGATGTGAATGTTTATGTCTGTAGAGAACTCAGATGGACTTTGTAGACGTTTGGATAAAGTGTGTGTGAGACCTCAGGTCACCGCACCGTGGGATGAGGACGCTTGGGAGATCAGCAAAAATGACCTTCGCATGTTGAACAGACTCGGTGCTGGACAGTTTGGAGAGGTTTGGATGGGTGAGCAGTGTGTTTCACAAGTGTGTTTAAAGTGTGTTTCGGACCCACGCGTCCGTAATAAATGTATTAAAAATGTGTCAAACATTATACCAAAATTAACCCTAACCCTAAGAGGATCTTCACTCAGGGGTATGGTAAAAAAGATTATGTTTTAGCCCTGAAAATTAGTTTAGTTCATATACGTGGGCCAGAAGACAGAACACAGGGAAACAGAGACATCCTTTATGCATGAATTCCACTTCCTGTTTATGTTAAAAACGCGCTACGCATATGATACTTTTCATGCAAAGTCTTTTTATTTATCACCAGTGTTGGGTGTAACTATAGTCACTAAGTAATTAGTTACTGTAATTTAATTACTTTTCCCTTGAAAAAGTAAAGTCTGTAATTTAATTACAGTTACTTCTGAAGTAATTAAATTATACTTTGTGTAATACTGTATATATGTGTGCAATAGTGGAAATCAAAATCCAAAGTCTAACTTTAAAATCCATGCTTTAATGTATAATTCTCAGGTAATAATACTCCTATGTAGTTTTATATGATTTATTTGAATGAATTAAAAGAGCAGTTTCATGTCTATCCTTGAGTCACTTAACTAATCAAGGTTGATATAGGATATAGAAAGTAATTAGTAATAAGTAATTCAATACTTTTGAGTAATTTGTACAGTCATCTTAAAGCTTATAGGATAACGCAATGTAAGTCGCTTTGGATAAAACATTCCAGGAGAAACACCCCTCGCTCAGACTGCCTTTCGCATTCATCCGCTTGCTAGTGGCACGGAGTGCGCTATAGCAGCATAAGACATCAATTTTTACAATATTGAATATGTAACTAATAATTACTTTTTCAGAGTAACTTGCCCAACCCGTGTAAAATCTTTTGTAGAGTACATTTTTACTTGTTTTAATTTAACTAAGCCTATTTACAGGATATATACAAAGCTCCAAAAATCAAATAAAAATTAACGTGAAAGGACGGGGAGAATGTTTTTGGAGCTTTGGTGTGCCGACTTCGTACATATTCTTTTGATTCTTTTTTGGTTGGGCACCCATTTCAAGTTGACATGCGTGCTTTTGCTGTGTTTTCACTAAGCCTAGTTACACACAAACCATGTTAGAAGGTTATTAATAAAGTTACATTTATCATCCCTCTCTTAGCGTACTATAACAACAGCACTAAAGTAGCGGTTAAAACGCTGAAGCCTGGCAGTATGTCTGTGCAAGCTTTTCTTCAGGAGGCAAATCTCATGAAAAACCTTCAACACGAGCGTCTCGTTCGCCTTCATGCCGTGGTGACCAAAACTCCCCCCATCTATATCATCACAGAATACATGGCTAACGGTAATTCTCCCTATCCAAATATTTGGGGTTCAAAAACACTTGCATTATAAATAAAACACATCTTTAATATATTAGAATTTCATTTGGTTGTTTGTCTGATGTTAGGAAGCCTGCTGGATTTCTTGAAGAGCCCAGCCGGGAGAAAACTGAAGCTCCATAAACTCATTGACTTCTGCGCCCAAGTAAAGACAAACACACACACAGATCAGAAAAAGAATGATAAAAATCCTACATTTCCTAAATATGGTTGATTTGACACGCCATGACCAATCAATATAAAAATCAATTTACGCATAATTAAATAAAAATTAATCATTTTTTCCTTTCAGTAATCTTTTTCCATTTAGTCAAATTGTATTGTCAAGCATATCATAGCTACAGATGTGATATTAATATATTTTCTCAGAAGGACGGAAAGCGGTTTATTATAGCGCACCTGTGATGCATGAAGTGTGTGTGTGTGTGTGTGTGTGTGTGTGTGTGTGTGTGTGTGTGTGTGCGTGCGTGCGTGCGTGCGTGCGTGTGTGCGTGTGTGTTAGATAGCAGAAGGCATGGCGTATCTCGAAAAGAAGAACTTCATCCACAGAGATCTAAGGGCTGCGAATGTTCTTGTCAGTGAAAGTCTGCTGTGTAAAATCGCAGACTTCGGTCTCGCGAGAGTCATCGAAGACAACGAGTACTCGGCCAGAGAGGGTAAATGTACTCACGTGTACAGTTTATTTTAATGTACATCTGTCTATAGTAAAACAAGACAGATGATTCTAGCATCACCACACATTTCATTGTAAACGCACTGTGATTATTTTATTTTTAGGAGCTAAATTTCCTATCAAATGGACAGCACCTGAAGCCATTAACTATGGGACATTCACTATTAAATCAGACATGTGGTCTTTTGGTGTCCTAATGTATGAAACTGTCACATATAGCAAAGCACCATACGCAGGTGAGCGGAGTGCATTCATTTGACTTATTTCACAAATTTTCATAGTGCTTTAAGTGATATTTGTTTTGTGTCATGAATTTCACTTTTTCTTAGAAAAAGTTTGAGAAGCGCTGTTCTAGGAAATGCTTGTAAGATGCCACATGGACCTACCGTCTGCTGCCCTCTAGTGGAATAAAACAAGCATCACTATTAAAGGGATAGTTCGCCAAAAAATAATTGTATTTATTCACCCTCATATCTTTCAAAATCTGCATGACTCTCTTTATTTTTTTGCACAAAAAAGGATTATATTTAGAGATGTCCGGTTTTGTTCCCATACAATTTAAGTCAACTCAACTCAACTTTATTTTTTTTGTATTTTTTTATTTGAGTTGAGTGAGTTGACTGAGCAAGTCAATGGGGACCAATGTTGTATGGTTACAGACATTCTTCGAAATATCTTTTGGGGTTTTTTTAGAAGAAAGTCATACAGGTTTGAAATGACACTGAACTGGGGTGAATAAATAATAAAATAATTTTCTTTTTTTGTTTTTTTTGGCCTAAATATTACAAATGTTCTATATATATATACAGCCGTGGAAAAATTTATAGACCAAAATTAATTTTCAAAATAATTTTTGTTTTGTTTTATTGCATTTGTCTTCAGGTAAAATTATCAGTTTTTGTTTCATTCTGTGAACTCCTAACAATATTTCTCCCAAATTTCAAATAGAAGTATTGTTTCTATTTGCATTTATTTGCAGAAAATGAAAACTGGAGAAACAGGTGAAAACAACAGAAAAGATTAATTTTGATGCATTTTTTCAGACCTCAAATACTGCAAATAAAAACAAGTTTATATTCACTTTTAAGCAATACAACAGTGACATTTCTACATGCATTTAGGAAATGTTAAAAAAAATGTGATAAACTAGATTTTTATCGCAGTCTTGTCATGCTGTCAGTTTTTCACATTGCTTCCCTTCCCATGGCTATGAATTATACCGGAAACACTTTACAATAAGTTGCTATAGGCTAATTATAAGTTTGTAAACATTCGGGATGCGCGCGCAACTTGGCTGCAGAAAACCCCTGAAGAGATCGCCTTTATAACGACTAGAGAATTACACGGATACGGTATACAAAAAAGTTAGACCTACAAAAGATTATAGAAAACCTTACCTGAATAAAATAAACACAGATCCGGATGATTTCGTCAGTCCAGCCTGTTTGTTTAATGACTTGTTTAGCTGAAACTGGCATATTCAACGACGGTATTCCATAGGAAATAATACCATAATTTTTGCCATTCCTATTCTGACATTCAACAACACAAAAACACGTTTTTGAATTAATCGTCTCCTCCGTTTCACTCATTGCTGCTTTGTTTCGTTTTTCAGCAACCAGTTTGCGCGCGCAGCTGGCAGTGACGTAACCGTGACGTCGACTCCAAATTGGTCTATTAGTTAACATTAGTAAATGCATTAGCGAACAATTAACAATTTCGTTTCTCCGCATTTATTAATCCCTGTTAATGTTAGTTCATGTCAATACAGTTAGTCATGTTAATTCATGGTGCATTAACTAATGTTAACAGTGACAACGTTTGATTTGAATAATGTATTACTAAATGCTGTAAGAGTATTGTTCATCGTTAGTTCATATTAGCCAATGCATTAACGAATTAACAAATAGCACCTTGTTGTAAAGTGTTACAATTATACCTCACCACACGGTTGTAAAGAGGCGTGTAATACTACTGCATTAAGTGTACATGACCCTTGATATGGATGTAAAGGGGAATATCACCTAAAGACGCCATGTTGATTTCTCTCCCCCAGGCCTCAGTAACAGGGAGGTGATAGCACGAGTTCAGCGGGGATATCGCATGCAGCGTCCAGAGCACTGCTCTAAAGAACTCTATGATGTGATGCTGTCATGCTGGAAGGCCAAACCAGAGGAACGGCCTACTTTTGAATACATGCAGAGCGTTCTAGAAGACTTTAACACAGCCACAGAGGGCCAATACCAGCAACAATAACCATCAACACACATCAGGACACGCCTTCACATTTGACCACCCGATTGAGTTTAGAATAGTTTTATTACACATAAAAGTACATTAAATACCTAAAACAAATTAAACACATCAGTGCTGTCACGCATGCATTCAGCTGGGCTTCTTCCTGAGTGACGTCGTCGCTCTCACAGACTTCTTGATGGTCCGACACAGATTGCCTGTGGACTGAGGCATCATCGATTCCTTAATGTTGACCAGCAGACCGCGTCTCGTACGAGGCTGACCCGCAGAATCATTCAGCTTGGAGAGCTCCTCCCTCAAACTGCTCGACTCCGCCTCTTTGTTTGTGACATCACACTGTAACCGCACGATTTCACGCTCCTGTACCCAATAAAACCAGATGTTATGTTCAGACTGACACAATCTTAATGCAAGTGTATGTGTGTACCTGGGTTGAGAGTTTGTTCTGTAGATTTTGGACATCTGCGAGCTTCTCCATGTAGCTCTCGCCGGCTTCCTGCAGGGTTTCATTTAACTCGCCGATTCGCTGCCCGAGAGACACAAGCAGCTACAAAGAGAAAAAGCAAAGTTTCGCCTCTGAAATCATTTTTGTTGTTTTAAGAGAGTCTATTTACCTCTTGTTTCTCGACACACAGTTTCTCCACAGCGCACTTTTCTTTGTACAGCAGTTGGTATCTCTCTGCATCTTTGGTTAGCGGATGGATGAAACATTAAACAAAAGAACTCATCTATCCTCATCACTGTTCTAAGAAAGATGCATGCGATGAATGGGTTGAAAGCAGGCATACCGACGTCCGGTGTGGCAGGTAGTGGATCTGTCTGCATTGAGCTCGCCAGTGTGACGGGTGGAGCGGATGCTGAACGCTGGCATTTCTGTTCCAGTTCACTTACAAGATTCTCCAGCTCCTGAAAAAAATACACTTCCAGACTTCAAAAATCTGACTAGACCATGCCAAGATATCAGAAAAAGTACCTTGAAATCCTTGCCGCATCTGGAATAATTAAAAGTGGGATATCACTGCGGTCCTTCTGAAACCTCGCATCTCCAAATTTTGTGATTGTTCTTTTTTTGCCATAAATCATTATTAGTCACCCGTTATGTTTCTCCATGGGTTTTTACAAATATTTAACCAATAAAAAAAGTAACAAAACTTTAACACCGTATTTAATCCGTAAAAAACATGTTTTACAGTGTTTATTCAGCAAATTTAGAGACGAGGTTTCCGAAGGAAATGCATCAAACGATATGCATACAAGTGTTTTAGATGGTTGTTTTCCAACACAGGACAAATGTTAAAATGAAGGTTTGCAGTTTAAATTCAACCCCCGTGCCCTACGTAAATTAACCATGGCTTATTCCAGCTAAAGGAGCAATGTGGAGATTTTAGCGGCATCTAGCGGTGAGGTTGTGAATTGCAACCAACGGCTCACTCCATCCCTCCCCTCCCTTTCGAAGCACTACTGCAGCTGACACGGGACCGAGATGTCATCACGTTTTTTGTTTCTGTCAAAGGAGATAACGTTTATGAAAAGTGTGTCAGTTTGTCCGTTTAGGGCTACAGTAGATACAACATGGTGAAATCCATGCAAGGGGACCCGCAGTGTATGTAGATAAGGTAATAAAAACAATGCTTCATTCTATAAGATCTTAATATACCTCTAAACACATTACAGACGATAGATCCTCCAAAAACTACACACTGGACCTTTAAAACTTGGTAACCACAAATCTAATTGTAATTGGGGCATTATAATACTGTTGTGCATTCTTGTGGATGCGATGTTGAGGTGTTTACGTGCCTTGACTCGTTCTAGCTCTTCATTGTATTCTTCAATGGGGATGTAATCTTCCTCCAGCCTCTCCAGCGCACACTGGTACGCGTGTTCTTTCAAAGCCTCTTTATACATGTCAAAGGTGCTTTCCATCTTCTCTTCATAACTCTCCTTCAGATCCACCATCTGACGACTGAAATGAGCACGAATGCTTAAGATTACTGGATTAAATTCTACATTACGTGTCCTTTTAATGCTCACACGCACCTGTGCAGCTCCTCTGCCTCCATGATCTGTTGCATCATCACATCTCCCATTTCCTTCCGTATCTGAATCTCCTGCAACAGGTTCTTCCTACGTTCGGCCAGCAGTTTGAGACGCAAGCTCTCCACCAAACTCACAAGCTCCTGCAGACGACGGACAGTCACAGGTAAACAGAAGCATTATTTTAGGTATTCATTGCATCACAGAGTTTGAAAGCATCACCTCTTGAGGTAATATGGACATGTCTGCCTCATCGTCGCTGTCCAGTAGCTCTTCCTCGGAAAGGTATTCATCAACCGCCTGAGCATCGATCACTCCATTCTTCAGCAATGGCTTCCCATCACGACCAACTAGCCGGGGAGCCAAAGACTCAACAGATCGCTGAGGTATCACCTGAAGCACCTAACAAAAGAAAAAAAAAAAAAGCCATTTAGCAGATGATTTTATTTAAAGTGACATACAAAAAATCGTGATCCCAGTGATGTCACACTGTGGGTGGGATGTGTCATTAAAGGTGCAGTTTGTAACTTTTGCAGTAAAATATCCAAAAACCACTAGGCCAGTGTTATACATTTCGTTCAGTTGAGTACTTCCAAGATCTCAAATGTTTCCAACTATTTGTAAATCGTGAGAAAATTGTCATTTTAACCAGTGACACAGGCTGTGTCTGGCAGTTGCCTGTCAATAGCGTCATATCCGCGTTACCAAAGACACTAAATGGAAAGAGGCTCAGAGATGATGTATTTTTGTAGGCTAACCCACAAGTGCCAAAATCATATGCATTTCTCCCCATAGGCTTTTGGAAGATTGCAAAAAATAAGCTCTGTGATTAACAAAGGTTTATGATGTCTATCAAGATAGTCTTTACAAATTAACACCACATTTGTTACTTTGAAGCTGAAATACAATCGGCAGACGTAAAAAGCTAACACGATGCTTAAACTACACTTAAGGTCGCTCGATATCAACTTCACCACCACCACCAAGCCTCCGACAACTCTCAAACTTGATTAAAATGTGTTCCCTGGTAATTCATTACTCCGTGAATGAATCCGCATCTACGTTTTAAGATAGTTGTGCCCATATTGCATTTGTGAACTTTATATGCACGATGACGTCTAACGTCCCCGCCAAAGGAAGTAGTCGCTTTTAGCAACTGCCGGTTTTAAGAGACAATAACGCTTCTCTAAAATTACATTTTATGCGATTTTTATTTGTGTCAGAATAAAATGTGAAAATATTTAGAGGTTTTGTTTACCACAGATCTTATTTTGGGCGAAAACCCATTCACAAAACCTATAGACTTTAGAGCGATGTAACAGGAAGTCCTAATATACTAACTTGCTTCCGGGTTTTACATACAAAAATACGTCATCTCTGCAGCTCCCTATGCAGGAAAGGAGACTAGAGGCTGTTATTTGATTGGCTGAGGTGCCTCACATGATTCGTGTAAGCAGTTATGCTTTCTCCAGAGTAAGACCTTGCACCTCCCTAATAACAGTCTCTGGCGTTACCCTCGATTTCCGCTATTACTGCCATAGAAACCATGACAACACCGTCTCATGGACAAATGTGAAAGTATTAGTTTGTATCGTCTATCAAGCAACTATCTTGTGCTCCATAACAACTGCGCAAAACAATTATTCTTTACTGTTTGCAGCCGTTGTTGTATCAAAATCCTACTCCCCGTGAGATTACGACTCCCCTGTTTTCCCCTACGAAGGTTAGGGATAGGATTAGGTGTGGGCGGGATTTAGAGATAGGATGCTGCTTTGTGATTGGTCCCTAAGTGAATGAACCAATCAGAAGTAGGGGAGTCGTAATCTCACGGAGAGTCGAAATTTCGGTACAACATCGGTTCTGTCAAGACATTTTTTACTAGGCAAATATGCTGAGCTTGCATGTTTCACTAGACAGGTGAGCAACGGTTTAGATTCATTTACTGACAGAAAATGTATGATTATATCAATCAACAAGGTTAGTCTTATTGTTTGAATGTCTTAATTTAGCACGAGTGTCATGTATAATTTAGCACGAGTGTCATGTATACATTTACTGAACAAGCAGTAATAGTTTTAGATCATCTGTCTAAATAGTAATTTCATTAAATTTTATGAATTGCATCTAATGCGTCCAATTCATTATAAAGAAATAAAATCATGTCATCAAACAACATTTATAAAACCATTACTTTACATCATCCATAAACGTGATTTTTCATTCAAGTCTGACTGATTATTAGTTGTCAAGCTACGCCATTATTATTGTTTTGAACATATCTGTTTTGAATGTGCGCCCTCTAGCAGCGGATTATACAAACTGCGCCTTTAATTCAAGACTGTGCAATAGTAAAGACAAAAAAATGGACACACGCAAGAAGTCGTCTTGGCAGATTTACGCCACGATAGTAGAACTTGATGTACTCAATATGCAAAATTTGCATCTTCTCAGACTTTGTCAACGATCATCACAAACCTGCTTGGCGACAGCGGAGAACTTCATGACATGGAGGGTCTCATCGTAAGTGGAGGCACACTGGTTGATGTTCACGATCATGGATGCTCGGCCACGCCCGCAAAACATTCCCTGAAAGAGCCGAGTGAGTTTGCTCTCTCTAAACGGGATGCAATTTGTCTTTGTCCTTAAAGGAAAACAGGAACGCACAGGAACACTGTTCAGTTCAGAATGCATAATGTCAACATTTGAAAAAGCAGACATTTGTGGCACTCTTGGCATTTGCTTGTACCTGTCATTCTGGTTGTTCCGGAGGGCTGCGATACACTTGCCCAGGATTAGCAATGAATTATTGATGTTACCGGCCTCTTTCAGACGCTCTCCAAACGTTTTTGTTTTGTTGCATCTTTCGGAGCCGGCCAAGTCACAGAGTGAAAGACTGAGAAAGTGTTAAGATTCCACACAAACAGATTTGCTCAATAAAACATGCTGACAAAGAGAGTCACTTACTCCGACAGTCCCTGAACATCTGCTCCGTCGATACGTATGAGTTTTATGGTGAAGATGCTGTGACTGCAAACAAACCAAAGGAATCAACATTTTTGTTTACAGTTTTATGCAACACCAGTACTGGAAAAAAATCAGTATTTAAAAGTCCTGGTTTTGGTTAAATGAACAAAAATCAGTTATTTTTACCCCAATTCACAAACAACAAAAGGATTATAGGCCTATCCCAGATTTATAATTTTAGCTGTCAGGTATGATTTAATGGGAAACATCGGTTTGACTTCATTGGACTTGATGTAAATGCAATTACATTGTATGTAGAACAAAAATCAATGATACATTTTTACTGACTTGCATCTTACGGTGGCCGCTAGGTGTCACAGCACTGCAACGGAAGAAAACAAGCAAATAGAAAAGACACCAGCTAATTCAGAAAGCATTTTGATTAGTTTGGCGACACATGCCCTGCAAATACTTGCAGCACAAACAAATACAGAAACACGCTGCAAGTGGCACAAACAACAACGGAAGTGTTTCCAGGGGGCTCCAAAAACTGATGGACCTGGCTGGGATGCGCTTCATTTCACTGTGTCCATATTGAACAATTTAAGTAAATTAAAGGCTGTGCTTAAGTTATGTTAGCTTAATCCAAAGGCTAAGGAAATGCATGTTAATGATGTTAAAACAAACAAGCAAAAACCTACATTTAACGTGATCGACAACAAAGAGTATAGAACCCAATAGAAGTTCTAAAGCCAGGGTGTTAACATGAGCCATTACGCTCATTGGCTAAAGGTTGTAAGCTTTCCATCTAGTGTCTTTAGTAAAATGATGCCCGTCCCAGCCAGGTGCATCAGTTTTTGAAGTTTCCCTCGAACACTTCTGTTGTCACCTGTGACACTTGTAGCGCGTTTCTATATTCATTTCTGTTGCGAGAATTTGCAGCGCGTTTCTGTTTGTTTGCGTTGCGAGAATTTGCAGGGCATGTGTCGCCAAACTAATGAAGATGCTTTCTGAATTTGCTGGTGTTTTTCTATTTGCATGCGTTTTCTTCCGTTGCAGTGCTGTGACACCTAGCAGCCACCGTAGGCATCTACATTTTTTTTGATTCAGTTAAAGTTTGTTGTTGAAAATTTCTTGAAAACTTATGAAACCTCAACTTTATTAGAGGTCATTAGAAAATGTGGAGCTGTGCTCAATTTTTTTTGGCAGTGGCTATTTGCACTAACTGAAAACAATGACAGATGCTATTTAAGTTTGAAGCGGAGTAGGTTTTGTTTACACCAAGTGAAAATAGCAGCATTTCTTAGCTATATGCCATTTACACTAAATGAAAATAGCTGAATTTAGTTTAAACAGTAGTTAGATGCTATTGGTACTTATAGTGGCAGATGCCATTTGCACCTCAGTATTGTTGTGCATTAAACTTTGTGCAATGATAGTGTAAATCATATTTATAAAAATTGTTAAAAGGATGGTAATTTATTATATTTATAAAAATGGTTAAGGACATAATTTATTGAGAAGATAAAGCCCTACACCTACCCCTAACCTTAACCCAAACCTAAACTTTATAAATAAACAC
Source organism: Triplophysa rosa (assembly GCF_024868665.1). Taxonomy (NCBI): domain Eukaryota; kingdom Metazoa; phylum Chordata; class Actinopteri; order Cypriniformes; family Nemacheilidae; genus Triplophysa; species Triplophysa rosa. The sequence continues at coordinate 37,834,632 of NC_079890.1, forward strand.
TTGTTAGCCAATTTTCTTAATTTTATTGAAAACAAATGCCTTCATGATCTGATATGTGATGAAAAAAGGTCCGGCAAAAAGTGAATTCGAACCCGTGTCTCCAGCGTCAAAGTGACCTGCAGAGAAGGTGATCGAGCAAAATAAAGAATCCTGGGAACATATCTGACATATTAAACTGATGTTCAACCTTCTGCTGGACGACTGGTTCATCTTGGTGGCTGCCGCGCTGCGGTTCTTATTGCCAACACGCAGAACTTTACTGGCCTCCTCCACATTCTGCACATTGACCCATCGCAAATCTAAAAATACATCACTGATATTCATCTCAGCATTGACGACAGCATCTTTGTTTTCAGAATCTGTGAAGGAGCCTCACCTCTGACGTAGGAGCTCCCTGTGCTGTCCTCGCACACCCGCAGCGCTGGACGTCTCTTGGTTTTGCTGGTGTGGGGCGGCTGAAGCAGATCGTAGACGTGCTCATTGTAGATTTCATAGAAAGCCACCCAAACAGAGTAAAGACAATTGCCTTCATCACTCGCACCGTCAGCACTGTCAACTGGAAGATCAAAAGTTTAAAGCCCATTCTTACATTTGAGGGTTTATAGAAGAGATGTTATTACACGGCTTGTTGGAATGCTCGATTCTGATTGGCCAGTCGAGACATTTGCTGGTTCGTTATTCCCAGATAACGACCTCAAAACTAACAACACACGGTAACCCGGATGCAGCAAATCATTTTGACATGTGTTATTAAAAGACATTTAATTTTAGTTTGCCAAAGAAAACCTATGACATTATATTTACAAATGATTAAACCAAACTGCCTGTTTGTGACATTTGAACATACTGTAGTTCAAAACCAAAGGAAAACAGCTTTTCCTCACCGAAGGTCTGCATTTGGTAAAAATGAGCAAGTAGCCGTGTAATGAGTGGGATAATGTACAAGCAGCCGGCGGTTATCGCAAAATAAGCCCTTCAATGTGATACAAGACCTGATCACACTGTCAGGGCTTATTTCTGCAATAACAACTGGCTGCCTGTGCATTATCCCTTACATACAACGCTCATACCCGTATGATCATATGAGACTCCGGAAAACGACAAACTGTTGACCGATGATGATGTTGAGCTTCTACTTCTGCTGGCTCTTGTGGATTCAGGCTCCTGAGGACATAAAGATTTAACTGGATGACTTACACTTTAAATGTCAACACATTCATAGCTTGCCATCTGAACACACAATGCATAAACATACAACACTACAACATCTCTTACCTCTTTGAGCAGAGCGAAGAGTGCTGCCTTGGCATTTTTCTCTGCTTTGAGTTGCTCCGAATCCAGTTTTTGCACATCCGAGCTCAAATATGGCTTCAGGTCCATGGACTCATACTGACGGCCAACGATGTGTTTGAACAAAACCTCTAATGCACGTGTCAAAATGCCAGGTTCCTTCTGAGAACCTTCGAACAAAGAGCACATATTCATTTCACACAATTGCTTTAAAATAAACGGACGACATTGACTTGCACAATGCTGATGTTTGCACATCATGGTTGTATAAAGTCTGAGAGAGGGTTGCCTTGTATGGTGTAGGTTTTTCCAGCGTTGGTGACTCCATAACTGAACACCAACGCATTTTTCCCATGCAGAAAGCCTTGCACCTGTGAACTGATCGTTCCCTCGAAGAACTCCGATTGAGTACACGATGGCCCAAAGATCTACAATGAAATCCAGAGAGAACGACTGGGCAGGGTCAGATCAGAACTCCAGGTCCGAGGTCCGTGGCAACATCTTACCTGTGTGAAGTTGAATTTATAAACTTGCTGGCCGATGCCTTTCTCACTGTTCTTCATGGTAGCGGATCCTTTAGGAGCATGAAGGGCAATGACCTCCGAGTTCTCCAGCACAACACAACCCTGAGAGGAGAACGATGTGAATCCCACATACGTCGATGTTTGCGGTAACAGTATCGAGCTCTGTATTACCTGATCTTCATTGCTTTTGAGTTCGTCTTCACTGAAAGGGCGCACTTTTAAGTACACTCGGAGTTGCTGCTGCTCAGGGCCTTCAGCAGACTCGCTCTGAACGCACAAGACACAAAACTTCATAATAAGAACTGTATGAGATGTTAAGAGCACACTTTAAAGTCCCCGTGAACCGGAAGTTGCGATCGTTTTTACTTCCGTATTTTGACGCATTTTCAATTGAAATAGAATTTCTAATGAGAAAAATAGGGGGCGTGGCTTTGGTCTTTCTCTGCGATTTGATTGGATGTATAAAAACAGCCGTTGTATATTGAAAAGGAACTGGCAGCAGACTGACAGTTGAAGGGGAGGAGTTAACAGATGTTCCGCCCAAGCCATCTAACACGTCATTTAAGATGGATAGTCATTACAGGAAGGGAACGCATTTTCATATTTTAACTAAGGATTATGAGGGCACACAAATTATAAAAAGAGAATGATCCACATTGGTAAACTATTTACAATAAACGCTGCAATATTTCATGAAAAAATAGGCATTGAATTTTTTTTTTTCACTGGGACTTTAAAACAACATCAGTAGTTGTAAGGGTACCTGCGATGTAATGGAAGAAACTCCAGAAAGTTCTGGCAAAGGTGCATGATGGGGTTCACAAGCAGTCGACTCCATAGCCACTAACACGGTGTCTTCATTCCTCACATCCACAACTGTCTCCATGACTACACAGCGATTAAAATATTGTGGACTTAAGTAAAGGTAGGTTTGAAGCCGTGAGTGATAAGTCACTTAAAACAGTTTTGAACAGCTAGAAACTTTTTCAGCTTCAAAGCTTTGTGGGTCACGAATCCAACAGAACAATTTACAGCGAGTTCAACATTCCGAGAGTGAAAAATAGCTTCTGCTACTAGCGCAGGTGAGTTGACATCTGACCCAATGGAGATGTCCAACCAATCAAGTCTCACCTGCATCACCTGCTCACTAATCAGAACTCAACAACAATCAGCTTTTAAAAAAGGCACAAGACACACCTGTTCATTAAGGGGGCGTTTTCAATATACAGGTAGTTTGACATTTTTTGTGCTGAAACTGGAAGAATTGTAATACAAATGATCACTTTAATACATAAGTTTGGGCACTTGATAAATGAACAAGCAGAGTTCACCCAAAATGATTTTTATTTACTTTATTTACTCGACTCCTTTTCAAACCTGTATGGTTTTCTTTCTTCTCCAGACTACAAGGTATTTCGAAGAACATTAGTAAACAAACAACATTGGACCCCATTGACTTCCATTGTTTGAACACAAAACCTTTTCTCAAAATATCTTCTTTTGTGTTCCACAGACGAAAGATTCGTATAAAGGTTTTGAATAACATGAGGGTGAAAAACAATGCAAGACCCTTCATTTATCAATGTTACCTAACCTTAAATGGTCTCACAAAACTCTAAAAGTACAAATATGTTTTAATATAAAATGTTGTGATAAAAACTGCATATGTAACTATACAAAAATATCTGAATATCATTAATTTTGTCGAAACATTGGGGATAGTTCACCCAAAAACAAAAACTCTGTGATCATTTACTCAGCCTCTTGTCATTGACATTTATTCATTTGGCATTCTGCAGAACACAAAATAAGATATTTTGAAGAATGTTGATAACCGAACAGTGGCAGCCATTGACTTCTATTGTTTGGATACAAAACCAATGCAAGTGAATGGCTGCCAACGCTGTTCGGTCAACATTTTTCAAAATATCTCGTGTTCTGCAGAAGAAACTCATACAGGTTTGACATGACAAGTAAATGACAATTTCATTTTGTTGGGTGAACTACCACTTTAAGCAAAAAGCATCAGCTACCCAGTGGAACATCTCAAGATGTTTTTCCACTCATACTCCTAGCATTTTACACGAAGAGTTTTATTTTGCAGTTTACTTGCATTCTCTGTAAAAGAGATCATTAAAAAAAACTAATATCATCAAATATTGCAACAAACATCAGAACGGCGTTGTCTTGCTTCAATTCATTGTCAAAAACAAATGTGCTTTGCATACCAGTGCAACGGACAATATTAAAAATGACCGTCACTGGTCACAACCATTAAACAGAAAACACAGTAGACATGTTTCCAAAATTCTTCACGTTTATTGCGCAAACAGCAATTACACAGCAGTTGTATGTGGCTGACAGGGTTTAAGCATCTGCAATGGTGACCTCAACCTCTACACCCGGCTCGATGCTGATGCTGGTGATCTGCTTCACGATCTCAGATGGGCTGTGCAGGTCAATGAGGCGCTTATGAATACGCATCTGGAATCTGTCCCAGGTCTTGGAACCTTCACCACAAGGTGTCTTACGGGTTGTGATGCGCAGAGTCTACAAGAAAAAGGCACCGATAGTTAGACCGCTGACAATGTAGTGTACTTGAAGTAAAAATATAAATACTGCATTTTATTCACAATCATGTAGTTCCAAGAACAAACCCGAGTCTGTAGTTTACTATTCTAATTCTGTGCTTCACAGGAAAAAAAAAGGTCAACCGCACACTGGTTTGGAACAAAAGGTGGGTTAGACAATAACAGTGACGAAAATAATTGTTGGTCCTTTCTATGGGTAAAGATATCTGCGATTTTATTCCTTTTTGTTTTTAAAAGACAAACTAAACCCATGAAATAACCAAATGCCCACCTTAGTGGGCATCCTCACAGGTCCCTTCACCTTCAGACTCTTCTCCTTGGCACCACGGATCAAATCAGCGCACACTGTAAGACAAACACTGTTAATGTTAACTACATCTAACCCACCCAGACAAACAGACCAGCCCTGTAGGACAAGGCTCAGAATAGCGTATTTTAAAATCACGTGAAGTCATTACAATATTGTCATCCTCATTGCCATGTTCAGTACACACAGTGACCCAAAAGTAAAAACGTACCCTTCTCCAGAGACTTGACGTTACGGCTGGTCAGGGTGATGCGGATGCGGTGAATGGCCACCTCAGCCTCCACAGGAGCTTTGCCGGTGTCTTTAAATGCCTGTCAAACACAAACGTGATTTACAAAACCATTTAATTGCAAACCTTAGTGACTGTTAATAATCACACATTACATATTTTTAAGCTTCAACATATGTATGCATTTACTAAAATAAAAACATGGTTAATATGTACAAGTATAGCAACCACGTTTTTGACACGCTTATTCCTAATTGTAATGACAGTTTTACCACAAATCAAACTTATTTTAGGTTCCGAAGAAAACCCATAGAAATATGTGAACACTACGGTTAACAAAATTAAACTGGTTACTGTAGTAAAATCATGGTTAATTTTCGTAATGCACATGATGATGCCATGTACGCACATCCCCATAAATCAGCCGTGCCTGCTTAAAACCAGTACAACGCCTCGAGCCAGGAAAGCATGAAATATTTGAGTTTTGTAACGTTACAGCGTAAGAACACAGAGAATGAAAGTGTAAATTTAGTTTAATACAATTTAACGTCAATGAAAGTATACGGTGAAAACATAGCGTCGGGAATGAAGCGCTGCACGTGCTCCCTCGAAAACCTCCTGAACACGTAAACACAGACAAAATCAAACAGTGTATATCAGGAAAGCATCAAGTCTTAAAGGACAAATTACCATGGTTATTATTTCCTGACCGACTTATTCGTAGCAACGGCTTAAACGCGAACAGCGGTGAGTCAGGAAGCGTACGATGCAACCTCACTACGCTTTTACAGGAAAAGAAGGACGAGCGGCCTGCTCGCGCTTTTATAAGACGCATCCGGGTACTTTGCGACGACAACACGTCAGCATGTCCGCCGGAAGACAGGAGAATAATTTCGCGGGAATTTTGCTTGGTCTGAATTGCCATTAAAACTAATACATTTAATATTGTAATTATTTGTTTATTTATACATTTACATTTATTAATGCAACTATTCGTTTATAAGTTTTTGAGACTTTTGGAAAATTGCGTGATTTTTATTCAAGGATGTACGTCATATAAAAAAATATTTTACAGTTGTTCATTTATAGTTACGTACCACATTAGATGTTTGCTAAAGATCGTTAAATAACTTTGAACCCTTATTTATTGTTGATGAAAACGAATTTAACAGTTCAAACAATGGAGTTTATGTTTTTAGAAATCGTTGTAAAGACCTTTTTACTTGTATTTATTTTGTATTATTTTGAAACGTAATAACTCATTTTAAATAAGTATACCGAGTGTTTCGTTATCTTAAAGGGATACTCCACCCACCCCCAAAAAAACGAAATTTCTGTCATATTGTCATCCAAACCTGTATACATTTCTTTGTTTGGTTGAAGACAAAGATAGATATTTGGAAGTATTTTAGCAACGGACAATTCTGGGGCACCTTTGACTACCTTTTTTTACTATAGTCAATGATGCCGCAGAATTTTTAGTTCCTAACATTCTTCCAAATATCTTTAAAGAAATGTATCTAAAAGTCAACAGGTTTGGAACAACTAGAGGATGAGTAGCCTAATTCATGACAACATTTTCATTGGTGAAGTATCCCTTTAATGAAATGGTCATTTGAAATGAATGTAAAATTATTATGAAATTATGATGATTATTAGTAGTATTAGTAGTAGAATCAGTATCTTGGAATTAAATACCACACAGTCTACATTAAGTTGTTCATTGTCAGTGGTCCACTGCTCTTTCTCGCATACATACACATCTGACACAAACTCATAGAGTGAGTCCTTCTTGTATGTTTATTGATCATTCAGTACTGTGGACAGTATTAACACTGGACCAAATCTCTCCTCTCCTCACATAGCAGCAAAGGTCGTCTGAAAACACACAAACAAACACACACTTCATTACACACACGACTGCCAACAGCCTGCCATTCACCCTCCTTAACACAAACCTGACTCAAGTAGCCAGTAAATAAATAACTTTCTCTTTGGATGATGTCATCAGTAGGAGACGAAATGAATAAGCAGCTGTGGCAGCAGGTTTACATGATGGAATCAATGCATTTACACAAACATTCACACACAAACACACAGATATATAGGAATCTGTCTGTCTTAAGCTATACACGTGCAACAGTAGTTTGTAAAATACATTAATGTAAAATATACATGATTAGCAAGCCATTATCACAGGATAGCAATACGGAGACTTTAAAACAACAAGAACACAATGTTACACATCGTTATGGCTGGAATGCTGTCTGTCTTTTCCATCTCTCGTCTTAGGTCATAGGTCAGTACCTCCACGGCCCTCCCCATGCTGCGGTGACATCCAATAGTTGCACCATATTCCAAATACATTAACAATATGGCTCACGTAACCCCCACACACTCACACATAATCCCAACTACTCTAAAACAGAAATGTTAGGAATAAAGGAGGAGAGAAAGTCTGTTGCTCCACCAGGGGCTACACACGGTCCATTAGCAGCATTAACCAACAGATTTATTGCATGAGTGTCACACACAAACACACACACACACACACACACACACACACACACACACACACACACACACACTGTGTTGCGATGGTACCAATGAAAACAAATAAGAGTTTTAAAAGTTGTGGCTCCCAATGATAATGTTCTAAATTCGAGCGATTCTATAGATTCACAACATAAGTCCATGATTCAGCAGCAATAGAAATGAATGACATCACTCTTTCAGAGGACCTCATGGTTGCGGCCCATTCGGCCCACATAGTTCTACACAACTTTGTCAATACTGGAGCCATCGGAAACATACATAAATGAAGTACATAAGTGCTTGCCGAGGGTAAGCGGGGGTTGATTCAACCTTGTTTTTTGCCGTTTGGCTGAAGTCTCATTTGAGAGACACTGACAATTTGATATTTTGTGCAATAAAGCAAAAGAACAAAACAAAAACACTGTATGATGTGTACCTGTAAAAATATCACACGTATAGCATTGTGAATATATGCAAGAACAAAAATCTTCTAGAGAGCTAAATATGACATCTAAACCATTTATAACAATGTTACTTTCACAAATAGTGACGAAACAAAAGCATATTATTTTTCTGAAAGTGCTATTATGAAACGTATGCCCGAAACGGAGGCTTTCCGAACATTTTAAGCTTAACAACCTTCAGCTTTCAAGGAAATAAATCAAAAAACCCCAAACACTAGCTAGCACTTTACCCACACACACAAATCTGCTTTTAGAGGACGCAATTGTTTTTTTAGGGGTGTTCACATTGACAACAACTCGATGGTCAGGGCTACAGTAACCAACTGTATCAAGCGACTTAACACTTAAGCGTCCAATGGTAATCCATTCCTGTCACCTCAAATCGCTAAATCGTTGTCAATGTGAGCATCACAAACTTTCATAGATTCAATTCATAAACCAGCAGGATCCTCCGGCCAGATTCGCAGAGCAGCGTGTCACGACAGGGTCCGTCACAGATTGCAGTTTGTGTTTTGGAGTTTTACGTGACGTCGGTTTCGATTGACACAGCAAAGATTGATATGAACGTCGTGTCTTTCATTGACGGCTTTGATCAGTGCAACAGCCAGCATTATGGTGGATGAGGTTGAAAACGTTTAAGAGCAAGAAGAAAGACAGAAGGATGACTGTGTGAGAGAGAGCGAGACCGTCCATCTTTCCCTTTGTTGGTTTGTATTGTGAAGCAGTTCTGTGCTGGTGTCCGTTGGGGCTCTTATGATGAGCAGCAGCATGAAGGCAAACAGCCATCAAAAATGGAAAAAATAAACAAAAACATCACGAGATGAGCCTTCCTGTCTATAGCTATGAGGGGTTTGGTTGCCTTTGGCTGTGAAGAGGTGCAACACGGTCACTAAAATGCTGGGGGGTCAGTACCCAACAGTTTATGAGCCATAGAAACTAACATAACAAACAGACGAAACGCCATCTTTAGCTTGAGGGAACTCGAAGTTCAAAGTGCTAATGTGAGGACTTGAAAAGCGAAGCTCAATCTGACGGCCGTTTTGTGAGCCAAAAAATTCACTGCAAACAAAGTCCTGCTCTAAAAACACACCCAAACTGTGCCTTTCACTTTTAGTTAAGGTTGTCGGTGATGTTTGGCATCCTCCGCATCTGGATAAAAGCTAAAATGGGTCTTGAAGTAACTAGACGTGTAACATCAAGATGTTCCTTCATCATGCGGTACTGGCTTGAGTTCTGTGCTTGTTTGAATTCGATTAAGTGCTTTAAGGTGAATAAAAGGCAGTGAAGTGTGTGTATTCGGGTTACTGGAAGGCCTGGTGAAAGCGAGGCAGGGTGGTGGTTGTATTCAGAGACGGTGGGTGTGTATAGTTGGGAGTGAGCGTGCTGGTTTGCGAGAGTGTGTGTGAAGTAAGCGTGTGGAGGAGGCTGAGAGACTCGGGTGTGTCTTGCATGGGCATGGTTGAAGGTAGCCCCTCCTCCTGGCTGTAAGGAACTCCCAACGCCGGCACCGCCCCCTGGTTGTAAGGCAGAAAGTTAAACAGCGGAGACAGGAAGTCTAGTGACGATACCGCGTCTCCGGTCGCCATGGCAGCAGCATTTGGCTTGGGCGCTTCCTCGGCCTGTAGCTCTAGCAGGTAACTCTCGAGGTCCCCCCTCAAGGGTGGCGGCGAGTAAGAAGCGTGACCCAGCGGATACCTCAGAGCGAGTGACCCGGATGTCGGCGAGGAGCGCGGCTCCATCAAGTCCACAGGCTCCGCCTTGACCCTCAGCAGATCGTGAGCGTGGCTCTTCTTGACGTGGCGGGTGAGGTGGTCCTTGCGGCCGAACCGCTGGGCACAATACTGGCACAGGAAGTCCTTGCGTCCTGTATGCACGACCAAGTGGCGCCGCACATCCTTGCGGGTGTAGAAACGCCGCTCGCAGTGTTCGCACTGATGGCGCTTCTCTTTCGTGGCGGCGGCGCTTTTCCCGGCGTGGCCGCGCAGGTGCTCCAGCAGCAGGGGGGTGCTCGGGTATGGCTGCAAACACACCTGACATGTCAGGTCTCCGCGGTGGGCGGCGTGCAGGGCTTGATGCCTTCGGAAGCCCAACTTGGTATTGTAGCTCTTGCCACATTCCGTGCAGCTGAAGGCTTCTTTGTTGGGGTCGTGCGTGTGGAGGTGATTCTTCAGGTGGTCCTTACGATGGAACATCTTCTCGCAGTAGCTGCACTTGTGTGTCTTTTCTGGCGAGTGTGTGGCCATGTGCCTGCGGACACAAATACGCATTGGTGTTAGTTTAACCTGTTTGATTCTGCATAAATCTAAAGAGTTAAGATTTGAGAGGTTGTAAAGATCTTAATATTATTGGTCTAACAGGATTTGAAGACGATTTGCTATGCTAACCCTGTTGGGGACAACAGCATCCAAACACATGTGCTGCCGTTTACAGTAGGCCCTATCTCTGTTGTTCCAGTCCCAACAAATGATGTTGTTGTACTTGGGAAAACATGGTCTCTATACAATCTCAGACCACCTGTTTTAAGAGACGAGTGAGACACGACAGATCCACATAAGCTCATAAAAGTGCAAGTGAGCGAGGCCTACCGTAGCAGTTTATACTTGGAGACAAAAGCCTTGTTACAGTCGTTGTGCGTGCAGCGGTACGGCCTCTCGCCCGTGTGAGAGTACGAGTGGACCTTCAGCTTCTCCAAACTGTTGAAGGACTTCTCACACAACTGACACGAGAAGTTCTTCCTCACTTTTCCCTCCACTCTCCTCTTCCTCGACCGGCAGCGCTCTGCCACGGTGGGGCAGTCATTAGGTGCTACGGTCGCCATGGCAACTTAGCGGCAGCGGGCCATGTGGTGGACGCGTGCGATGTGTCCCTGCGCAGGCAGAGTGAGAGATTCCAAATCTTTAGCACAGCAAAAACACAGCGCCCTACAGGAGACACAGAGGACTATGCATTACAATCCAGAAATGTGATTCTCAACTTTACATTACATGCATTCACATCCGACCGATAGAACATCCACATACCACATTACAAAACCCATAAAATAACCATGACAATTCTTATCAGTGTGGACTTCACCCAAAAATTACAAATGATGTCATTATGGTTGCAAAATCACAATGTTTTAATATATCACAAACTTGCGTATATATATATATATATATATATATATATATATATATATTCAAAGTTTTAGGTTGAAAGTTTTAAATTCATTATTCTGATTCCAAACCATGCTGGTTTATTTGCAATTTGCGAAGATTTTATAAAAAAAAAAGAGAGAGAAAGAAAGACAAGCAGGGAAAACTCCTTTGTTTTTGTTTACCTGAATTATCTTGAAATTTTCAGATTGATATAACTACACCAAGTTCAGAAAAGTGTTAATTAAATTGCTGTTTTGTTAACATTGACATCGGACTTGTTATTAAGTACAGTAAAACACGACTGTTGACTTTCAGTATTTTAGCAATTCTCTTCCAAGAAACACTGTGTGTTGGTTGTATCATTCAGTCTTTAAATATATTGTAATATAATTTTAATTAATTTATACAAACATAAAGCATTAATATATCACATACTACATATCACATATCACATTTATCTTTGATATTGTGCAGCCCTACACTGTAAAAAAATTCTGTAGAAATTACAGTATTACTAGCAGCAGTTTGCCAGTAACTTACTGTAGATTTACATTCATGTAATTTACTGGCAAAAGTTTGTTCAAAGATAAATGAACATCAAACATTAATAACAAGTCTTTATCTTTACAAAAAAAAAACTATAAAAAGCATTCTGGGAACCAAAATAAGAAAAAAAACAGAAAAAGGTTGATGAGGATTTCTGGTTCCCAGAATGCTTTGCATGAGGCTGTTATTTTATAGTTTTTTCTGTAAAGATAAAGACTTGATAATGTTTAATGTTCAATTATTTTTGAATAAACTGTTGCCAATTAATTAGATAAATATAAATCTACAGTAAGTTACTGGCAACTAGCTGCATAACTACAGCATTTTTTTTACAGTGTAGTTGTTATATTTAACTACTTAAAATAATCTTGCAATGACATAAACTTTATTTCACAAAGCTTCAGACCGAAATACTTCAAATATGGACCATGGGGTTGCCAGAACTGTTGTATGAGAAAGACCTTCAAACTTGTTTAACAAAATCTTATTTGTGTTCCACCAAATGACAGAATGTTCACTTTTAGTAGTCCTTATTCCATTCCATATAATACAGTTGCAAACACAGTCACTTCAATGCAGCGATTAGCCTATTTTCCACAAAAACATTCAAGACATACTACTTAACCTAAACACAAGCAAAGATCATGTGATGAAGTGACATAAACATCAGAACGTAAGTGTACACAAACATGCATCTCTAACAGATCTCACCCTTAAGTTTACATAATTCATCTAATAATTCATCCTTAATGATAAAAATGCAGTGCAGATGTTGCCAATCACTACAGCAAGATACATAACTGTGAAACTATACAAGAAATGCATATTCAAAACACAAAAAAGATATGCAGGAATTACAGACTGAATAAAGAGCACATCGCTGTAGTCTTTCTGAAACACTGAATCTCCATATTTCTTGATTTCTTGAAATCATTATTACTCATTATGTTTATCACTAGGTTTGCAAATATCTAACCTTTTTTTGTTTATCGTGAATTCAACTAAAATCAGTTCTGAATATATTTGTTTAGCGAAACCTTTAATACTGTGGATTATTTACAACATTTGCATTTGTACTATAAAGGTAGCAATCGTAATTGTTCATCTTAAAATGTATTTTAATTAATTTGATTCAATTGCTGCATTACATAAGAGAAATGGTTATAAAAAATGCACCCTAACATGGCCCTTCAATAAAATGTTGTCCCTTTATGAAGCATTAATTTCAGACAACACTTGAATGTATGCTTGTGCTCTATGTAGAGTTTAATAGCAGCAGGCAAGAATAATGATGTGTTATATCAAAGTTCAGTCAATTTATTGCAGATCATAATCATGTGGCAGAATGAATAAACTATAATTGTTCTTTCGCTCATTATTTCAACAGAAGGTTACGCTGATGTTTTGTAATGATAACTTAAAGTACAGAAAAACTCCCTTTTAGGCATGGGCCGGTATGAGATTTTGACGGTATGATAACCTCACGTCGGTATATCGCGCTTTCACAGTGTTGCAATTGCAGCTTTAAAGTGGGTGCTTCTTGTAAAAAAAAACTTTTCCCCTTGAGCACAATATATTTTATTCTTAAGCAACACACAATATTTGGTACAATACTAAACATGTACAGTATATCAGGTTAATTCAGTGGTTCCCACATTTTTGAAAGCACGGCACCCCTTTCTAGTCATTTTTACATGCATTTCTATAGCTTGCATGCATACATACACATATAAATATAAGTAAATTAAATGCAGATGAACTAACATATACCTTGAAACTGGTTTTCGACTGTTTACTCCCTTTAGATATTGTATCAATTAATTGTATGCAGAATTAATAAAAAAAAGTGTTTACAACTCTTTCCTAGTAATGTGTTGTTGTTCTGTCCCTTCTCATGAGCTCAAGCAGTTTTGACGTTTTAATTTCTGCCAATGCCCCATCATAAAAATACATGAAATTCTTTGTAACACTGTACAACTTCTTCCACTAACAAACATTTGATATTATGCTGAACACATCTTTACATCATTTGTCATGTCCAGGATTATTGCCCAACAGAAAGAGAAATTAATTTGTTAAATGATGATTTGAGGATCCGAAGAATCAAATGAATCAGAATTAAATTCATCATTTTTGTATGTACATATACTGAGTATCTGAAAGCATTTTCAGAATGCAGTCTTCAGAGCCCCTGTTTCAGCAAGCTCAGAATCAAAATATTGCCATTAAATCACTGTCAACAAAATACTTGAAAACCTGATTGTGTAGAAAAGTTTGGGTTTTGATGCAGCTCTGTTTGTCATACGACACAATAAAAAGGTTGTTTACAGTATGTAAATCTTAGTACATGTTTTTAAGGATATTAACAATGTTCCATAAAGGTTGTTTCTCAAACTCTATATATTTTTTATTAAATCTAAAGATCTAAACTTATACTTGATATCCTTTTTTATGACTAAAATTTATTAAGAATTAAAATACTTTTAAAAATACTTAATAATTATTACAGAAATTAATAATAACTTGTTTGACATCAATAATTGGTTTTAACATTTTATTTTAACATTAAAGTATAATTAAACATAACATAATCACAGTAAAGAATATATATATATATATATATATTTATCCCTTAGACAGATTCTGAACTTTATTACCCCAAAGCTTAAATGTTATGTTTTGTTAAGTCCTATATGGTTAAACATATTCTTCTAAACTTTTTGATCAGTAGTAAAAAGAGATTCTGCATTGCACATTTAATTTAAAATAAATGATGCACAAGAAAGCAAACATAAATTATCTATGTCTTACAACCTTAATAATAAAGTGTCTTAAATGATTAGTTTTAAAACATACTTATTATTATTTTAAAACATGTTTTTAAAAGACTTGCATTGTTCTGCAAAAAAAATATATACTTAAATATGTAACTTTTTTTACTTAATATTCAATAGAACATTCACTCAATAGTTATAAGCTGAATATCTCATTGGAAAGATTTCCAATTTTAAGATCCTTAATTTCATCAAATAAGTAATGTTAAACGTATTCACTTTTAGAGTAATAATTTATTCCAGTGGTTCTTAAATTATTGCTTGCGATCTATAAAAATTACAAAACATATAAAAGAATACAATTTTATTGAATATAGTTTCTTTAGAGATCACAAACAGCTAAAGAAATATTATATAGTCTATAAGCAATGCTTCATCACATGATTCTTAGAGAAAACAGCAAAATTCTTAACATAACTTATTTATAAGCCATATTTCAACATTTTGCTGCACCAAATCGCCATTTCATCGCACAAGTTCATAACTTTTGTTTCAACTTATTCAACCTTCCACCGGACATAATTTTATAAATAATAGAGGTCTTTATATGCAATTTGATACGTTTTACTGATAGACTGGTATTTTTAAACGCTACGCAGGTAACTTTGACTTTTATGCTGTTGTTTTTTCCACAGACCGCGAACTTAACATTATATCAGCTGCACAGCATTCGTAACAACTGCGCAGTAAACCCGATGACCCCCTTCAGCTCAATGGCTATAAAAAAGAACATCCAGGAGCAATAAACACGGGGTCCTTCATGCCCCCTTTCAGGAGGGGAGTCTCTCGACCCCCTCCCCAATCCACTGCATCTACCCATACTCGTACACAAAGCACCCCCACAACAAAACTCTCTCACACATATCAAACGAACACCAAAGCGTCTGAATTCACATGACAGAATATCTTTTGCCTTCAAAGCAGAGATTTTAGCAACTCTAACCTTATAATACGGCCAGATGCTCGCGCGTTCCCGCACGAGCGCCATATCACATGCACACGCTCCCCTATATCCATATGAAACTAGGCCTATGTGATTGCACGCTATATAATAAATCTGCTGTGATATTCTGCAGGACTGCACCACACCCTGACTCACAGCATCCAACAACGCTGATATGACTGATTATTGACTTCTTAGTAGTTAAATCAAACGGACGTCATATCTTTAAGGCTAAACACATTTAATATCGATTGCCATTCATCAATAACTTAACTAAAGTGTTTAATAATAGTAAGTTGGACATGGGAACTAGGATGGACAGAACGTGGACAGATGGCCATACAGCAGTTTAGCATCGCGCAATTAGTCCCCCTTCATTCTCCCACCATCTTGGTTGTTTGCGTTATTGACAAGCAACTTTCTCTTCCGATAATGAGCCACAGTGCAACTTTGTAAGACTCTTTGACACCTCCAACACAGGCAATAAGTACACCGACTGCGACTCCGAAAGTGATAACGTTTTAAAACTCCCACAAAACGAAACCTAGTGAAACGTCGCTTTAAAACCAACTGCAAACACGCAAAGGTTCTTTTAACGCAAACAGTGTTTACTTTCGCCTCGCGTGCACGTTCATGTCAAAATATTCGCACCGTGTCTGTCGAGTGCATTTTATTTCTTTTTTTTCGGCATTTAAACGCGCGTGAGTTCGCCACCGCTACCTTCGTAGCGCCTTCGTTATTATATTCAGAGAAAAACAGAAAACAGAGAATAATGTGGAAAAAAACTTCACTAAACTTTTTCACACAACTACACGCCTTTCTGTGTTTATTGACATTCGTTGAGGCGCAACGTGACGCGACAGAAACAAATAACAGATTTTTTGCGGTTTTCTGTATCGTTCGCTCTTCCGCAGCTTTTCTCTCAAGTCCCGAGTTGGGCGCTGATTAACACAAACTTTTTTTCTCCAGCTCACCCCTCTCTCATAATTTGAATAACCCCGATATTTTAATTGAAAAACGCCGTAACAATTTTGTTAACTGGCGTGAAACTCACCGTGGGAGCGTTAACATCCTTTCTACGGCGTTTTTCTTGACTTTCAACTATTCCCCGGATTTTTTGTAATTTTTTTCTCATATTTTTTGCTGGACGCGGCGGGCCTAAAAATTGTTTGCTTTCCCCTCTTTCCAGCAGCCATTGTGTATGCGCTGCGATGCAACCGAACTGCGCTTTGGCCACGCCCACCGCGGTGACCCTCCTCCCTCTAACTTGTGATTTGTGTAACAAACTGTCATTTTTATTTAACTGTCACTGACTGCCCCGTTCACAAAATCCAAAATTAAGGGACTCGTCGGTGATTCTGTCAATCGACACGACTTCGTTTAGTCGAAAGACGGGATAACAGTCTCCGAACTCATTTTATTGGCTAAAACAGGCGTCAGTCCACGCCAACGTGACGCGTGAGTCTCGCCTGCTAGCGGTTTGATTGGCCATCGATGCCTGTCAGTCACCCAAGGGTAAACCAGCTAGTTGCGCCGTGTTTTTAAATGTGACGCTTGTTGTGACATGAGGGAAGGTTGAATGTTTTAGTGCGGGACGTCGGTGTAAGTATTACGATAATAAAATATTGCTTGAATCCAAGCATGCACTATTTGTCATTTCCATGGGTATTTGTAAATAAAAATGAAAAACTTTAAACGCGAAGTTTAATTTAGCCTAGCTATTGCTATAAGTCTCCGCTCACCGGTTTGAACGACAGTGAGGTTAGTAGAGCGTTTGGTAACTTGCACTGTTGAGACAAGTTAACAGGGGGCTTGGTTAGGATAACAGTGTAGTAAACATGGTTTTGGTGGATCGATAACCGTTTATATTACCATAGTTTTACTTAAGTACCGTGGTTAAACTATGCGTATTGTAGGTTTAACTGCAATAACAATAGGCTACGACTGCTACAATTGGCAGTGCATCTCTAACATTTTGTGTTCTAAACATTTTAAGGCGTTTTTTTATGTGAAAACTTCATATCCCCACATGTCATAGCGATTGTGTGTGAATCTATAATGACATTCCCTTTGTAACATCCAATTGTAAAGCAGATGCATTTGAAAGATGAACAGTAAATCCAGTCCTCAGAAGGTCCGGAATGTGGATCGCAACCCTTGCATTGAGGTCAGTCAGTCACAATTACATTTTTACCATTTATTAGGGATGTAACGATTCACTCAGCTCACGATGCGATGCGATTCACGATTCTGATCTCACGATGCGATTTATTCACGATTTACTCACGATTTATTTTTACAAAATGAGTTGAAACAAATTAGAAATGAACAACTTCCCTTGCATTATTTCTTAAATGCTTCACGTTTCTTTGTATAATAAAATAATGTTTTATTTCAAATAACAAAACTAAACTGCAATTTTATAACAAATTAATAATAGAAAAAGTCTCTTTAATATAAACAAACTAATACTGTCAATGCTTTTCTTGGATTATTTAGCATTTAAGAAATATCAGCATGCCCACGTTTAGGTTTGCAGTGAACATGGCGGCCCCTGCTGTTCAAAAAATGTATTGCGATTCAGTTCAAACCTCAACCGATTTGAATCGTCACACATTATAATCGATTTTCAACCGGCTCACGGTGAATCGTTACATCCCTACCATTTATTAGTAAAAAAAATTATGTTTTCAGTCTGAGTTTTATCTGTAGGTTTATCACTATCTCATACATCATAACAGTGCTGTCAAACCTTACGTGTGCACAGGAGAGCGACGGTTCTCAAAAATGCCTGGATGCATACAACTACGATAAGAACATGTGTTCTGCATACTTCTTGAGGTATAAAAACTGCAGGAAGTACTGGGTAAGTATACAGGGACACCACAGAATATTCAAGATTTGAAAAAGGTAACATTGGTGATTGATGTTAAATCATTTATTTCGATGCTGACGGTGCAGAAGGTTATAGTTTATGTTTGCTCTTTCAATATTTGTCTGTCTCGCTCAGCATGCCGTGATGGCTCAGCGAAGACGTGATGGAGTCAAACCGGATATGCCGGCCGCTGAGGAGCGAGAGCGGATCATTGCGGCCCTCGGAGGGAAACCCTACTGACGGCACATCTGTGGTCAGCGCTTATGTGCTCATTTCACCTCGCTGTAAGAGAACTCTTTATCAGAGGAGGAACATTACGAACCCCAGCATGCTGTTCTGTGCGAGGAGAGAGCAACGAATACCTCTTACTCGCACCACCAGTGACAGGCAATTAAAACCTCATTCAAGAAGCACTCATGAGCATTGTTATAAAGAGTTGGAAGTTTAAATGAGGGTGTGTTTTAAAACGGTGTGTATTCAGTTTCTTTGTATTTGTAAATTATGTAATTGCCAAAATAAGCACTGAAATGAACATTAAATAATGATTAAATCAATATATATGGACTTGTGAGTAATGAAGACAAGCAGTCAACTGGTGTGTTTTGACAAACATTGGTTGACAGGGTCAGAGATGGACAAGATTTGGTAAATGCAACAAGCCGTATATTTTGTTTGTTGGCATTAAAGACATCACAGCACACATCCATGTTTGTTTTTCAAAACATTTGGTATCTTTGTACCATGAGACATTTAGACATAATAGACATTTTTGGTAGTGTGTCAAATCGTGAAGCAAAACAAAACAGGTGTGCTTCTTTACAGGTGTGCGTAGATTTTATTCAGTGTCCACATGGGGGCGCCATACTCCCATTACAAATCCTGCATCATGCTATGATGTGTCTGACTTGAAACTACTTGTACGAGACCAAGGCTCAGTATGATTATTAATGGCTCAGATACCTGAAAATTATTACCCTAAAAATATAACAATGTGTTTCTCCTACGTTTATTAAACAGGAAAGCTGTAGGTGTGCCCTTAATGGCCGTACAGTTAAAGTGAGCTCTCTAGTGCACTCCTCCTCATGTCATGAGCCCTGGTGACTAATGTGTGAGTCACTTATAAATGTGACTCTCATCTGCTTTTTAACATTAAAACAAAGAAACACGATTACGTAAGGCCGTCGAAAATAGGAACTAAAAAAACAATTTAGCTGCTAATAAATTTAATAGCTTATAATGCAGATATGTCGTATTAATTTTAAAACGTAAAACAAAATGTAGGCAATAACAGAGGAAATGTTCTTTTGTAGCCTTTACAGTATCTACACAGAACTGTTCAAACAAAAAACGACTCCCAAGAATTATTCACTGGAGTATAACGTGTGACATGTAGGTGAATATGTGAGTATTTGTATTGTGTCTAGATCAGATGCTAATGAAATACACAAGTTTGTGTGTTGAATAAAAAGCCACTCCTTTGTTAGACATATGTTTAAATGTATTAATAAGAGCCATAATACAAATAAATGCCAAGTATAATTAAAAGGCATATTGGATTAGGTAAATCGTTTCCTTCATACAATCTATCAGTCATAAAATAGTTTAAATTATAAAATACTTGAGATACAACAGGATACTTCAGTTTAGGAGGTTAATACAACAACATAGTACTAAATATGACACGTACGATGTGCAATAATCTAATGTATAGTTTTGGAAACGGAATAGCATTATCTTATTATTTTGTAAGGTCAAGTCTGTATCCAACATTCTACTTTAAAAACTTCAACAAGATGAGCTTTAAATGTTTAAAAAACAAAAAATGGATTTACTGTGGAAGTGCAGAAAACACAGAGTAAGTGCTTATGGAATTTGTCAGGTTGAATTATCGCCTGTTATAAAGTTGCCAAAGCAGACCTTCATAATTGTTTACGTCTGTGGGCCAGGAGGACACGACATCACTTCCTGTCACATGACCCACTGTGCTCAGTCTGTGGTCCACTGGTTGTTTCTCAACACTTCTAATGGCTGAGATCAGTCGCTCTTTTTTCCATTACCTTTGAACTTAGCCATGAAGTTGAACGCTCCCAGATATTCACCAAGCAGCACACCCATTTTAGTGGGTAAAAAACTGCAGGTAAAACAAAGAGAGATTGTCATGCGCATGCACACTAGTAAGAACACAACACACAAACCTCAATTTTATCACTTAGCAATGGCAAACCTACTTATCGCCTGATAAAAAGACCACAATAATCTCACATGTGTATTTAGATTGTACAACAATGTTTGAAATTGCTGCAAAACAAACATCAGAGATTTAAAGGGATACTCCATCCCAAAATGAAAATTCTGTCATGAATGACTCCACCCCAAGTTGTTCCAAATCTGTATACATTTCTTTGCTCTGTTGAACACAAAGAAAGATATTTAGAAGAATGTTAGCAACTGACATTTCTGGGGTAGTCAAAAAATGGTAGTCAACGGTACCCCAGAACTGTTTGCTTTTCTAAATTCTTCAAAATATCTTTTGTGTTTAACAGAGCAAAGAAAAATATACAATGTTTTTTTTCTACTATGGTAGTCAATGGTGCCCCAGAAATGTCAGTTGCTACTGTTTTTCCAAATATCTTTCTCTGTGTTCATCAGAACAAAGACATTTATATGCATTTATATATAGATTTGGAACGACTCGAGAGTGAGTAAATGATGACAGAATTTTCATTTTTGGGTGGAGTATCCCTTTAATATGAGAGCATTTTTTAAAAGAACAATTTTGAGCTAGAGCTATGACATCCACATTAATTTGATAGCTCTGTACTCTTTTCTAATATGCTATGCAAACATACAGGTCATATAGGTGGAAGTTAACTTAAGTTAATGTTTAGCTTCAGCATCTATTGAGAATCTGTCCTGTCAACCCGACTGTTAAGTGAACATTTGTGAAGAGAAACTCGGATAAACGCAGGTTCGGTATGACTTACTTCTTCATAGCGATGGCGATGTAGATGCTACGAGGCATGTACAGATAAACCTGTTCCTTTTGAACAGCATCCACAATTTTCCTGCATGCATACTCCGGGTCTAAAATAGGCATGAGTCTGGGCCATCTGCAAAGCACACGCACACGCATCACTATGAATCAGCACAAAATTCCAGAAGATTGAAACATCCATCATTCCAAACATTCCCTCCATAGATGGAATAAATAGACTGAGATTTACACCATCATCTATAACAAAGTAAAGCATGTTTTTAAGTATTGCCTGAGCTGCATAAATAACAAAATATCCTGTTGATTGACAGATATCTGACCCACGTGCATGCAATACACCGGCCAAGCATTTGCATCAGCGAAGCGTTTTAATCTCACTTTGTGTTAGCGCCTTCAAACATGCCAGTGTTAATGAAGAAGGGGCAGACTATGGTGGTCTTCACTCCATCACAGCCAGAGGCCAACAGCTCCAGAGCCATGGACTCAGCGAAGCCAATCGCGGCAAATTTACTCGCACAATAGTCTGTATAAAGCATTCAAAACAATGACAAAATCTGCACTTCTTTGAAAAAACAAACGGACTGTTTGTATGTGCTGTCGGAGAGAAAATGTACCTGCCAGTCCATTGACTCCGATCAGCCCAGCAGAACTCGCAATGCTGACCAGATGACCGTGATTAGCAGCAATCATTGCGGGGAGAAAAGCCTTGTACATCTAACAGGACAGAGACATACATGCATGAGCAGTGTTTACTTTTCACACCTTACACAGACAGACAGACAGACAGACAGACAGACAGACAGAGGTTTACCCAGAAGTGAGCGAGGCTGTTGACCTCCAAAGTCTTCTCTATCAGAGCATCGGGAGAATCCATGAACTTCTTCCCAGTGACAATTCCTGCATTATTGACCAAAATGGTGACATCACCAACCTCACGCTTTACCTGAGTAAACAGAGAACAGTCACGATCCTTGTTTAAATATTACACTAATAAAACTGAAGTTAAGTAGATTAACTGTAATGAGAAACTCAATGTACAAAACAAGACAGATGTTTAAATATTCGCAGTATATAATGGAGGTTTCCAAACGGTCCTGAATGGTCCTACAATGTAATAAAAAAAGAAAAAGTAAAAAGAATCACGATTTTATCTTATGAATAGTGAGTGTTTTAATTCCTACTATTACCTAAATGTATATTTATAACACAATTTTATACTGTAATATACTTTATTATTTACCATAGTTAATAGTAAAAATGAAAGTAGGCCTATTCTACATTAATAACTACAGTAATTCAATTAGCCTACCTACACTGACAGAAATACACTGTAAAATTACAGGATATAAGGATATCTAAATATAATCAATTATTTTCCTCGTTTTTCTTGTAAATTTGCTGCCTTTTTCTGTAATTGTACAGTTTTTGACTGTATTTCAAAAAGAAACTGTAAAAATAAAATCTTGTAAAAAACGTAAATAAACTGTAAAACGGAAACAGGTTTTCCTGTAAAATTACATGTTTCCCCATTTCCTTGTAAATTTGCGGTCTTTTCTGTACATTTATGTTTTTTTTACGTATTTCAAAAATACATAAAAAACAGTACAATTCTGTACAATTACGTTTTTTCCCAGTACAGTCAATACTACACAACACTGTAAAAAACATTAACAAAGTATAGTAATTACCATAATGAACTACAGAACAACGTCATTTACTACAGTTTACTATAGTAAATGTTAAAAGTAGGCTATACTACAGTATTTAGAGCTGGTCAGCTCACTATAGTTAATTCGGTAACACTTTACATTAAGCTTCCCTTCATAAAGCATTTATAAATGTGTTCATTAATAATTAATAAGTCATTTACAAATGCATTATAAAGCAGTTATAACTGCATAAATAAAAAGGGGGATTCTAACGAAATACCTGCCAAATAGTGAGCCATTTTAAACTCACATGTTATAAATGCTTAATAAATGTATTTATTCATTATTTGTTTGACTCGAAAGCAGATTCATTATTATCTTGATGTTGTTTGCAAAATAGGCTGTCAGACGGGAGACTGTAGGGTGTTATGTTGGCTTTTCTTATTATTGTTTATGTCATATCACTTTTCAAACCATGTTGCTTACTTGATCCCACTCCGAATGTATTACGGTGCTTTCCAGAATGCCTTCAGATCATGATGCTTATCCAAAGCAGTTTTTTCTTGCTTACCAAGATAACGTCATCAAACTTTAGATCACTTTTTAACACTAAATGCACAAAGGTTGTTGTAAACTTGTTTGTTTACGATGTTTTATTAATGATTCAATTACTTCCAATAGTTAAATCAAAACCAGAAAACATTTATTTATTATTTATTGTAGAAACAGAATGCTTGCTCACAAGGCTACATCTCTGATGTGTGAATCATACATTTAGAAGTATTGACAGCCCACGAAAGTGGACTTTAAAGAAAAGTGGATGCCTGTGAAGTATTCATTCACAACTTCAAAACAAAAAAATGTTATAAAACCATGAAAGTGTGCCTTATACAACACAATACTACCAATAGGCAGCTAAGGCCACATTTTACTACAGTAGTAAATACTACGTAAACTACAGTATTTGTTCTTGTGGGCTGACATGGAAAGTGTGTCCTTTTGTGTGCCTTGTATTTGTACGTTACTTCATTACCTGACTCGCGACCCTGTACACCTCCTCCCGGTCGCTGCAGTCACAGGTGTACGCGTACGCGCGCGCCCCGTGCATGTCTCGAACCATGCGCGCTGTCTCATTGTTGCCCTCCTCGTTGATATCCCACAGCACCAGGCGCGCACCCAGCCGCGAGAACTCCAAGGCCATCAGGCGCCCGATGCCGCTGCCCGCCCCGGTTAACAGCACCAGTTCCCCGGATACACTCTTCCTCCGGACCGGTATAATAAATCGCACGAGCGACTCTAAACAGTAGAACAGCGACCTGGCGAGAACCCACAGCGTCTCCAACAAGAAGTGCATGATGATGGCGAGCAGATCCCGGAGACGCAACGATTATTTCGTTTCCACAGCAACGATACTCCTACACGCACGACGCTTTCGACAACGCACTTGTAAAGTGTTATCGTATAAAATCGAGCGGTCACCTCAATTGCGCGCACTTGTTCGGCTCATTCGTGCGTTTTTAACCGAGCGGTTGCGCTGTCGACCTTCGGTCCGTGTTTTAACTCTTCGTGTTTACCCTAAAGACAAAGTTCAGTGTTTCGTTTATCGAGGGCAGTAACGGGACAGTATGTGATGGGCGCGGCATATGTTTAACTATTTGACGCCCGAGGCGATTGCGTCTCTCCGCATTCAAAGAGTTTTACTGGAGTGACTTCAACTTAATCCTTCACTCTGAATCGAGAACAAAGAGAGTCAACTAATGTTTTAATGCAAAGTGCTGTTTTTTTTTAGTGTGACTGGGAACTAATAGGTTTTATCTACAAGCTTTACATCGGTTGAGCCACCTGTGTGAACTTTCACCTGCTTCAGGGGGTTTGTCTGAACGGTTTGCATTATGTACCCAACAGTCTATATGATGCAATTTAATCAGTAACATGTGTATTGTTTAGGCCTATCTTTAATAATGTATTTTTTGTTTACCGTAAAGTGAACTGAAAACAGGATTCGTTATGTTAATATATTTACTCGCTCGTGCATGGGGCTTAGTTGCTGGATGCATTATTTTTATTTGACACATTTGTTTGGTTGGTTATGGGAAATGCTGTTGTATGGAAAACACTTTGGTCAACTTGAGTTGGGTTTAAATGTGCTGCGTAAATAAATCAATAAAATACTCAATATAATCTGTTTTATAGGTTTAAAAGAAAAATCTACTGCTTCCGTCATTGTGAAGGCTACTGCAATATGCACTGAATTAGACGAAGTACATATCAACTGGTCAAGCAGTACATTCTATACTAGCATGTGTGGGGTGCAGGAAACATGCTGGACATACTACATCCACCATGTTTACATTGTCATGTGACCCATACGTTTGTTTACATATACTAACAACTGCAAAAATGGTTTGCTCGGGTGTTGTTAAACAAGTATAGTTTGCCCACATGGAAATCATTTCTTCAGTTAAATCAGTTAAACGTCAAAAGAGCTGCCTCTTTTCCTTGTGTGACAAATTAATGGTATATGCACAATAAGAGGCTTGGAATGGGGACAAACTTTACCTTAAATCACCGTTGCCAGTAAGTTCAAATTTTCATGACGCTTGTTAAGTTTTGAGGCATCCCGGTGCTTCTGGCACCTTATGATGCTAATGATCAAAGGTGATAATCGTTTTATGTAATGCGTAGCCTCTGACATCAAATTCATAATCAAAATTATGACATTGATAACATGTAGTTTATTGCCTTTCGTTATAAAGGTACTTGATTTGTGTATAATAAAGACCGACCTACTATCAGAGATAAAGAGCAGATGGATTTTCATGCATCACCGTTTCATGACAAGTTTGACAGTCGTTCCATTAGTGGAATTGCTTTTCACGATCGATTGAAGACACGAATCAAGTAAAATGACTGCAGCTCAAAGAAATCATCAGCATTTCAGCAAAACACGGAAGAATTAAAGCTACTTACTTTTACTTTCAAACAAAAGGCCGCTGAGGTATGAAGCACTTAGAGCGGAGAAGAATAATGCTTCATGAATAGAGGATAAGTGGTTTTATTCAGGACAAGTGTTTTGTTGCAGTTTTCAGTGGTTTATTTAAGGTGTACGGCAGAAGAATCAGACTGCTATGCTATATGAATAATAGAGATTTGTGTTAAGAGTTTTCAGGACATATTCTCCTTGTAATGGGACATTACATGTGTAATGTCTCTCAGTTTTCTTTTGAGAAAGTGAACTAGAAACAATCTCCAAAATCTTTGGCTGTTTCTTGGCCAGTTCCCTTAAAACAGTGGTTCTCAACAGGGGGCCTTGTGGGCCCCAACTGATTTCCAAGGGGGGCAAAATTGTATGACCAAAATTTAAAAATGAGACAAAATGAGCGGTGAAATACATAAAAAGCAAAAATACAATGTTATTATTTGGCTATTTTTATAGTTAATAAACGTTTTTCCAGTAATGTTAAGCTCTAAAATATTTTATTGGGTAGAAATTTTGAGGTTTTTTGAGCGGGAGGGGGGCCTTCGAATATTGTTGAATACAATGGGGGGCCTTGGAGTCAAGAAGGTACAGAACCCCTGCCTTAAATGACACACCCACTGTACCCTATAACATCTATTAATATACACACTTTTAAAACAGGGCTTCTCAAACTTTTTGACTCCAAGTCCCCCATTCCATCCAACAATGTTCAAAGGCCCCCATCCCACTTACACAAACTCACAATTTCTACCCAATAAAATATTTTAGAAAGACATTTATTCATTATAAAAACGGCAAAATAATAAGAAGAAATATCTTGGTTTTTACTTTTAAATTCTCATTTTAACTCATTTTAAAGTTATTAGTCATCTTGAGTCCCCCTTAGAAGTCAGCTGGTGCCCCCTTGTGGGCCGTGGCCCCCCCCCTGTTGAAAACACATTATACTGCGAAAGGTTCCAGCAATAATTGTACATTATGAAAATGTAATAACAAGCATAGTTGAAAATAATCTTGGTAGAATAAAGAAATACAGGGACCCAAAACTGAGTTATCTATTTAATTCAAACGTGTTTATTCAAATCTGCTACACAGCTCGTACATGTATGTGAATTCAGATGTCAACGTAAAGACGGCATATCCTTAGGCTTAAAGGAATTCTTATTCACACTACATCACATTGCACTATAAAGACAAAATGAAAACTGTTTTACACATGATGTTTCTCTGTCTCTGCCGGCTCACAGGGGCTCGATGGGAAATAAAAGCAATTTAATATCCCATGAATCCTCCATACCTCTTCTCAATTTCTAACGAATCGTCATCCTCATCCTCCTCTGGGGAGCGTTTTAAGAAGCCTCCATAGCGTTTGGTCTCCTGCCACCACTCGGGTCGGCCCACCCGCCTCATGAACCCACCGTAACGTTTCTCAAGAGGCTTCTCCTCACTCTCCGGCTCATAAAACCCTCCTTTTTTCATAAAACCCCCGTAACGTTTGGCCATACCCCTGGTGCCCTCGCCTCCTCCCTTTGAATCGTCTCCCAAAGCCGCCTCCCTCTCACCATCAGCCTCGACCTGATTGGTCAGCATTTCAACATCGTGATTGGTCAGGACCCCTCTCTCCTGGTCATCTTCTGGCTCCAGTTCATAGAGCTCAGCAGTCTTCTTCATGAATCCTCCGT
Organism: Triplophysa rosa; assembly: GCF_024868665.1. Lineage (NCBI taxonomy): Eukaryota > Metazoa > Chordata > Actinopteri > Cypriniformes > Nemacheilidae > Triplophysa > Triplophysa rosa. Next base: position 37,862,213 of record NC_079890.1, read on the forward strand.
AACGCTTCATAAACCCGCCGTAGCGCTTCATGAAACCTCCGTAACGCTTCATGAAGCCCCCGTACTTCTTGTCGACCTGATGCTGTTGGTCGTCCAGCTCTTGTGTTTCTCCATCGGGTGTGCTATCAGCATTCTGCATGAAGCGTTTGCACAAACTCCAGGAGCTGGCCGCGTTCAGACGCTCCTCACACGCCAACACGCACTCCTGTGAACAAAATGTGACACGCAAGCGTCATAAGTCCAAACAATTCATGTCTCCATCAGAGACCGCTCCGGCTCTTTAGCCTGCTCCCTGACATTAAAGAGGGTCTATAAACTCTCACGCTTCATCTGTCAATCCACGGCCGGGCTGAATGTAAATGTGCGGGTGTGTTTTGGGTGATAGGGGACTGAGGAGGCGTTCAGAGGTTCTGCTAAGCTTGTGGAAACCATGGAACCATGGAAACGTTAATACAGAGTGACATTATGAATATGAACATAATACACCTGTGAATCACGCACGCACGCACGCTCACAAACACAACTCGGTTTTCTAGAAAATTACAGAATGTACTTGAAATTCGTTAGAATGACATTTTCACATATTCCTTAATTGTATAATTCACCCCAAAAATGTTTTTTGCTTAACCTCACGTTATTCCAAATCCATCTGCTTGTATTTGTTCCATTAAACACAAAAAGCGATTTTTTCTAATAAAAAAAGAGCTTGTTAAAGAAATTCAACAAATTGTCCTTTTATGTCTCGTTGAATAATAACAGCATACAGGGTTTGGAATGACATGAGGTTACGTATTCAATTCTATTCTATTGTATGAGAATTTTTTCTATTCTTTGAGATCATACTAAACAAAAAGTCATATCTGTATTTTTATCCTGTGACCCAAAGACAAAATAACTACTTATTTTAAATCTTTTAAATGAAACAATTAATCAAACGCTCATATAATGTAAATATAACATAATGTAAAAGATTAAAACATTGTTTTTTTACTTATTTTATAACTTATTTCATCTCATCACATTCTCACATGCTTTTGAGTTCATTAAGGAGGTATTTTTTGATCTGTTGATGATATACATTTCTCGATTTATTGAGCATCTTTAGATCCAACTGCATGAAGAAACTCCTTTTTGTGTCTATAAGCGAGGATTTGAGATAAATGAGTGCTTCCTAGCGGCAAAAACGAGAATTATCAGCACTCTCATTCACACGAATGGCACGATTAATACAAGATCAGACTGTCAGTCAGATGGCACTACAATGCTGCATTTTACATCCGGGTCTGATCAATACACCAATAATTGCATTCCAAATGGATACAGGTAGGCTAATCGATATGTGGCTGTGAATTATCTTTGTTTCTAACCTTATTCTAATAGTATAGGACAGGATCAAACTTACACAATATTAACAATATACGTCTGACATTAGACCAGTTTGGAAACTTTACTTCGTTCATTTTTTTAGGCTATAAACACGCACTTTAAAACTATCACTATGAATAGTCATTATCGTCGTATTATCATTATTATTAAAGAAATTCGTTTTTATCCGCCATTTGCTTCCACTAAATTATTTTACGCTCGGAATGTATTATGAGGTTTAAATGATTGTAGTTCTCTTTACGACATTCTTCCGTCTACGATTTTTCGACGAAGGAATAGATAAAAAGTAGTGTCAAAGTGCTTAAAATGTATATCATTTAACAGCAGACTTACAATTGAGTTTATGTCTGTGTGTTGAAGCGGCAGTCGCGTCGCGCAGAACGCGCAGTCGGTGCCACAGTCCGCGCGCGCCGTCAGCGTCAGGCACGCGCTCACCAGCAGCAGCGTCCAGCGCGAGCTCACGGGAACCGTCAGGAACTAGAGAAACAATTAAAGCATATTCCAACTCGTCTTTAATGTTTCTGCGTTTACTCCCTTGAATTATTTAATGTTTTTAAACTTAATTATGTGCTATGTGTCATGTTAAGTAATTAACATCATGTTAAAATATAAAATATGAAGAATATTGAAAAATGCAAGATTGCTATGAAAATGAAATAGTTCTTCGGGTGAAAATAGGTTGTACTGACCTTCATCACTGCGTTCAGATCAGATTCTGCTTCAGTTATCACTCCAGTTTGTCCTCCTCTGTGCGTGAAACCTCCTCAAATCTGATGCCACAAGTCTGAGTAACTACATACAGTGGGTTTGTAGTGAGAGAGAGAGAGAGAGAGAGAGAGAGGCATTGGTTCAAAATTGCTTATGATTATTTAACACACTTGTTAAAATGTCTCTCAGTTGCTATTCAGTTCCAGGTCATTGGCAGTGAGCAGAGATACAAGTCTGTCTATTTATCAACTCTCAGAATTGATTTGCATTATAACACAATCAATCTTTTACAAGATAAGTGATGTAATTCAGATTTGCCCGACCGATCAATTTCAGCATCCAACTCAAGCCGATGCACTATGCAGGATATTCTAAAACATTGTCTAAAACAAATGCAGCACACCGAAATAGTATAAATAATATAAAGGGCTAATTTAGAAGAATAAAAGCATGAAGCGTTTGCACACAGCAGCAATGTGTAGAGACGAACAAAGTAGCATCATTTAGACAGTTATGATCTTTACAGGGATCGTCTTCGCCGGAGTAAACATTTCTAATGAGTCACAAGTCTCATTTTAACTTCTTTGTTTATAAGCATTTTAATGTCCAGTCAGTGTACTAGCGTGCAAATGAAATTGGGCTCGACAATTCTTTGGCATTTACATATAGTTTGATCTTTTCTTTGTGATAGCACTGAATGTGTGTTGTGTGGTAAGTAGTGCGTGCATATAGTTCCTGTTAGTTGACCCTACGTGCGATAAGGTGCTATAGAAAATGTGTGTATGGATTGGTCACCATGTGATCAGTAGAGTTGACATGAAGGCAGTATTTGGAAGTGTTTTCAGTGAATTACAGCACATCATCTAAATGTCTCCACATGTCTCACATGGTGACCAGCAGTGTGGTGATTCCCTCTGACGGTGGGACGGTCACCACAGCATCACATGACCTGCAGAGATGATTAAATGTCACTTTACCATGATGCACTTCGCTGCACACAGCTGATGACGTACGAAGCGGTGACCCTTTACGGGTGAGATATAAGGTTTTGCTCCGTCTTAAATCACATGCCATGTGAGAATGGATCACATTCTCATTACCCATAATGGACTACCTAAATCATCAAATCTAGAGTCGCTATTTCTCTCCCTGACACACACACACACACACACAAACCCAGTATCAGACAAAACACTCAATGGTCATTCAATCGTTCACAGACGTTTAGAGTATAAGGGCAGCACTGCTTATATTCTGTATTTTCTGTGCCAGCTATTGACCACTCTGCACCACAACAAAAGCTATTGATTCAGACCATAAAACATGGCAAAAGCCTCTCCGTCGACTACGTTCTGTTCACCTACTCGCTTAAAGGCCAGGTGAGCTGGAATATAGCACATACCATATATGTACACACACTTCAGATGTCAACAAGTTTTTATCAAGCCCACGTATAGCTGGAAATAAGAAAAAGAGTCCCTGTACATTTATTTACACTATACGACACAAATTCATTTAATTGGCTTTTAGTTTGTAGTTATGCAGAGCAGCTGTTCAAAGCCTGTGGGTTAAATGAAATGATTACATTGTGTCGAACAGCTGTCTGCGAAACATTTATTAATGCTAAAGCATCATTAGTATTCTATCAAACTTTAACGAATTATAGATTAGAGCAAACCTGTAACTCAGAAGTATTAAACATCATTAAACTGTAGGATTTGATCATCCCAAAAACCCTAGCAAACACCTAAAAGACCTTAGCAAAAACCCAGAAGACCATAGAAACCTCCTAAAAGCCCTTAGCAACCATCTAGAAGACCCAAGTAACCACACAGAAGACCCATCAATCCCCCAGAAGACCCTAGAAACCACCTACACGACCTTAACAACCACCTAGAAGACCCTAGCAACCCCCCAGAAGACCCTAGCAACCCCCAAGAATAACCTTGCAGCCACCCAGGAGACCCTAGCAACCTTTTTTTCAAACATGTACATTTTGTGCTTCAGAGAAGTAAGAAAATCACACGAAGGACTTTGCGTTCCTGTAACGGTTCAAATCACAGTACTGATTTCAAGCTCATTTTCCAGGGAAAAAAAGTGAAAGATGATGGTACATCGACGGGATCAGTCCAGGATGAGAGGATGAGACTGCGGTCTGTCTTTCCTCTAAAGATACAGACTTTGGGAAATTAGTTTGCAGACGAGAGGAGAGTAAAGCGCAGTATATGGCAACTCTTCACATCTGAGTGGCAGAGAAATATAATATAAAAGAAACAGGGAGGTTTATGAGTGGTCTGCTGCAGAATCGAATGCGATTCTCAAATCTTTGGGAGATTCTAAAGATGTCTCAGTGTGTCCAGAGAGACAGAAGACAGAAAATGACTATTCTGCTTGACAGAGCTGTAAGTGGCCACATTGATTAAAGATTCCTCATGACGTTTAAGAAACAGTGCAGCTAACAGGAAAGGTTCTCTACACATTCTCTCAAAGTTGTGCTCTTGCAGTATTGTTAAACAAGCATTTTATCAACATTTTATGACGTGCTCAAAAGTTCTACATATGTTATTGTTACTGGAACATTTAGACAAGCATCCAGAAATGACATTTTCATAACGTAACACGAATGGTAGCAAACCATTCTTCTGGTAACAATCCAGACCGTCTTTCAAAGGTCAAACTAATCAAAACATACAAACGGGAAATAGTTTTAGTTGTATTTTCCATCAGGGACACAGATATCCTTCTTCATCCACCCCTCAATCAATCCTCAATGTTTGTCTCTTAGCCTGAGCCTGTGTCATTTGTTTGTTCATCGTTGTTTATTTGTGTGTCATATGAAGTGGTGCTGCATTATTCATGGTTCTGCATTCATTTATGCATGATGAGCATCAGACACATGAACAATGACCAACTGTTGTTTACTTGCTCTTTCATAGCTCAGAAGATTTGACGGAGTTCTGAGTTGTGTTTCATTTAAGTATCAACTTAGTCTCAAATGTTTCTCTTAAAATAGCTTTTATATAAAATAGGGACCGTTCACCCAAAAATGAAAATTCTGTCAACACTTACTCACCCTCAGATTGTTCCAAACCTGTAAAATGTTGTTGTTCTGCTAAACACAAGGAAGGATATATCTTCGAAAGATTGTCAGTAACCAAACCGATCTCATTCCCTACTGATTCCCATAGTATTTATTTTCCCTCCTATGGCAGTAAATGGGGGATGAGATCGGCTACTGACATTCTTCCAAATATCTTCCTTTTGAAACTTAAACAGGTTTGGAACAACCTGGCGGTAAATAAATGACAGAATTTTCATTTTTGGGTGAACTGTCCCTTTAAAGTGATTGTAGAGGTAAAATAAAAGCATCCATTTGCTCTTTCCTTCATTTCATTGATGTCTAGAAGAAATAATTGAGATATTTAAGAGATTTTACATCAATTTTTATATTTATATAAAAGTTTCAAAAGACACCGCTCAAATATTTCTCATCAGATTTCAAGACCAAATGCTTCGTCTAGTAAATATTTGGGTAACACTTTACAATAAGGTGCTATTCATTAACGAACAATGAACAGTTTAGTTTTTCAGCATTTATTAATCCCTGTTAATGTTTGTTCATGTCAATACAGCTCTTCATGTTAATTCATGGTGCATTACCTAATTCTTTTTTATTGGAAATAAAGAATTATAAAGGTATTTCTATGTTGTGCATTATTTGTTTACACTGCAATCAAATAATAATAAATAGGATGGCCAAAAATAATAAACAACAAATATAACAACAATAAGAAAACAATAAATAACATGTTGGCAAAAATAACCCAACAAATTTTATTTCATAACCCAACTGATTGGGTAAAACTTGCAACCCAATATATTGGGTTAAAAAAACCCAACAAGGGGTCGGTGCTATAGTAACCCATCTATGGGTTATATGTTGGGTTATTTTTAACCCAACTGTTTTTAGTGATATTCAACTATATTTCTATATAGAGCAAATAGTTCTTCAAAAGTGTAGTACTTGTTCACACCCAAAGGAGGAACAATCTGTCAAATAAACAGGCAGAATGACTATAATGTATAATGTTATCGATAAACTGAAACTACGCTGCAGATTTCACTGGCCTGCAGAAACACTGGACGATGGGTCCAACACATTTTTTAAATTAAAGATTTAAATAACATTTAAATTGATATGATTAATAAACATTGATTAACATTTAACCTATAAGTAGGCTTTATACAAATATTTGTTTTTTTAATATATTTTTGCTTATAAATCTAATTCCATGATGTTTATTTGCAAATGTAAAATGCAGAAGGTTTCTGGTTAGAAGAAGGGATAGGCCGTAGAGTTTACAGTTTGCACTTAAAACTATTGCGTCTTGATAAAACGCGGCTTTTATGTCCTGTTACATACCAGCAGGGGGCGCAACCCGTACCAACGTTTGATAACCACTGTTCTGAATACACAGAACACTTCTGGTGTTCATGTAAAACGAACGATTTAATTAAATTAGACGATTATTTTCGTGAATGTGCATCATATCACCATTTACATACTGTTCTACTGGATTCGCTTGACATTCTCTGTCACACCTGGACCACGTGATTTCTGTAACAGGCCTACGGTCCTGTTACAAATCCACACGATGCTGCTCACAACGCCAGAGCGTCGCCGACAATCCCACAATCCACTGCGAGAGATGTTCGGCCGGCATAGAAATTAATACAATACGCTTGCTCCAAAGGTAGAAGAGTTCTGTGATTGACATCTTCAGAAATTACGTTTTAAAAACGGACTTGTGTGCTTTCCAGAGGTGGCATTAAAACGCGCTGCAACGACGTCGCTCTTTGTCGCGACAAACATCGTACAGTAATGCGAGTGAGTCAGTACACGCTAACCCTTCTCGTTAAAAAGTGACAGCCTGCGGTTTTCTATAAGTTACATGTCACGTCATTTTAATAGTAACGTTAATTTACTATAAGGGAACGTCTTTTTTAAAATGTGAGCTTTTTTGTATTAAAGATTTTCAGTCATACTATGTTTAATGTTGCTTCTTCTATCCTTGAGAGTGTGAGGACTTTCATATGTTTTTTTGGCTGTTTGTGCATGTTATATTTACCAAAATTATAACAATATTTTATAAAAAGAGAAGTTGTTTAGAGATTATGTAAATCAAAGGTATTGTCAACATAGAGCCTATAGTCATGGTGAACAGCTGTTTTTTGTGCTTTTTCTATATATCATGCAATATATGATTTCATATATCGTCTATATACAATGTTGTATCAATACTTCTTGCAATTCTTATAATGACAAAAGTTTGTACATCGAGCGGCGTCGACTGAGCTGGTTGAACCATTGAGCAAAATGAGTTCCAGTTTGTGACATTTGGCTTCTTCTGTCAATGAAAGAGGCAAACATTGAAATAAAGCTGCTGTTTAGTTTTTAGTATGACGTTTAAAGTGTGACTCACATTAACACATTTTCTGCTTCTAGTCGTACTTGTGTTGCTCTGTAATACTTGGCATTTGTTCAAACAAAGCCAGATAAAATTAGTCACCTTCTCCAGTGCTTTTTTTTGAACAGAACACCAATCATCAATTGCATTGGATATTGGTATAGTTTGGTCATAAAATGTACTGTAACAATAGTAGACTTTATAAAATGTAACAGAAGTTAAAGTCACAGTTTAAAAAACTCTCTTTTGGTTTACTGTAAGTTACATATAGGCTACACTAGAACAGTGGTTCTCAAACTTTTTCATTGTAAGGCCCCCTTTGGGTAGAGTGCATCGCTTTGTGGCCCCTCGAATTAAGATTTATAGGCCTGGTTTTACAGACAAGGCTTAAGACTAGTCCAAGACTGAAATTAATGTTAGACCTGTCTTTGCTGAATGTATACTCTTGTCATTTCGAACCTGTAAGACTTTCTTTCTTTCGCAGAACTCAAAAGGAGATATTTTGAAGAATGTTGTTAACAGCCCCCCATTCATTTGCATTGGTTACAATAGAAGTGAATGGGGGGGGGGGGGGTTGTGTTGTTCTGTTATTTTGCAAAATATCTTCTTTTGTGTTCCGCAGAAGAAGGAAAGTCACACAGGTTTGAAATGACAAAAGGCTATGTAAATGATGACAGAATTTTCATTTTGAAGGTGATTTACAGAATTTTCATTTTGAAGGTGACTACTTTAAGCCAAGCCGTGTCTGTGAAACCGGGCCATAATCTGAAAGTTAGAAATTTAATTAAGACAAAAACATATTCATTTATTCAATCCGGGAACATCAATTCTATTGGTTGGTGGTCTTATTTTTCTGATGTTTGATTGCATGAAATGTATAATATATATATATATTTTTTCATAAAATGCCACAAAATCTGTGGCCCCCCTGGATCTATCTTGGGTTAAGGTCAATATATCAACATATCTGAGCTAAAAAACTAGCTCAGATTTTTGAGAACCCCTGGTCTAGAACCTGAGTTGCTTTCACAGAAGCCCATGAGCCATCACATTAATTATTAGGGACCCTCTTAAATATAAAGGTGCTTAAAAGGTTGTTCACAGCGATGCCATAGAAGAACCATTTTTGTTTCCACAAAGAAGCATTCAGTCAAAGGTTCTTTAAAGAACCACCTTTTTCTTACCTTTTTTATAATCTAAAGAACATTTTTTCGCCACAAAGAACCTTTTGTGAAACAGAAAGGTTCTTCAGATGTTAAAGGTTCTTTATGGAACCAAAAGGTTCTTCTATGGCATCGAAGCACCTTTTTTTAAGAGTATGTGCATTGTATGTCTATCTATATTTGCAAAACAGTTTTTTTAGCTCATATCTGTTGATATATTGACATGACATAATTAATCACATAAAAATTCAGGAACTGTTACTGGATAATTCATGGAAGTGTCACCCTGTCATGCCTTGAATATTGCTGTTCCACATGGTAAAACTCTTGCCAGCAAATATTTTTCATAAGCATTATCTCAAGAAACAGACAGAAAATGGTCAAACGTAAAATATAGTAAAACTATTAGCAAGTTTTTTTTTAAACGTTATATTCTGCACACATCAGACTAGCTTCTCTGAAGTTCTCCTTTGATTGTTTCCAGCCGATGCGACTCGAGTAAATCATCACATTTTCCTGCCTCTCTAGTGAAACGTACAAAATCAAAAACTCGACAGCAGTGAGAAAGAGTGAGAGGACAAATGCACGATATTCTCCTCTATTATCTCCTGTCACTTTCTCAGAAGCTCTTGCGTGATAGAAATGAGCCGTTTGTCACGTCTGTTCTGCAGAAATCTTTTTGAAAAGTGTCGTTTTAATTGGTACTTTGGTCGTCTAGACTCACAATAGAAACAACTTCAGCCATTATAAAACAGGGCCTGTATGTATAAAGCCACTCAGAGTAAAATTTTACTCTCAAGTGAGTCAAAATTCTAAGAATGACGTAATTTTACTCTTTTTCCTACAGTTAAGAATAAGAGTGATTCAAAAAGGTTCATAAGTGTTAATAGTCTCAGCTCTTAAATGATTTAGAAGAGCTGAAGAGGTCTCCTAACAAGAGTAACAAGATGGCAGTACAGAGGCAGATACCATGGACTTTACAACAAAGAAACAATGCGTTGGAATGACATAATGACAGGGAGTTAATAAAATAATATAAAAAAAAGTTAAATCTATTTTTTTAAGGATTTGCAGCTTGGTCTTTTCTTTATATAAAGCTGTAAGTGCAATATAGAAGGATGGGCTTCATGAGCTTTATTCAATTAACTGTTAAAACTCAATGTAAAACCAAGCCAAAAAAGGATACATTTTTGTCATATTTTTGTACATAATGCAAATTAATATTTTGAAACCGCTATTTTTAACTTGCATCTCTGTTGCCATCCCTGTTTGAAAAATAAAATTGCAGGTTACTTTATGTATTTATCATCATGTGGGTTGAAGCCAACCGATGTTAAATTTCCCACAAAATCGTACAGCTCAACTTATCAATCACTATATAAGCCTGCCGTTGTAAATCAGGGGAAGGCAGACAGTTTTCAACATTGATTTTATGTTCTTTCCTAAATTTTGGTTTATTTTACCCAAATAAGTTCTGGATCGTAGCGGTATATATAAATTAATAAAAAATGAAATAATAAAATATTAATGTAATGTCTCAATTAAGTAATGTCTTAATTCAGTCATGAATAAATGGTGCCATGCTGCTATGACTTCACCCTTGCAGGCTCCCTATTGGCTGATTCAGAGGTCAAGGGTGGCCATGTGTTTAAATCATTGTAGTCCTTATTTTACGACACTTAGGTCAGAACTTAAGAATCAGTCTTAAACTTTACTAAAAGTTGCTTTTAGCTTCTTTGTAAAAGTCCTACTTCTTACTAAGAATTTTTTGACACTTAAGTCAAAGTTTAAGACCACTCTAAAAGAGCATTTTTGAGAAGTTTTATACACACGGGCCCAGGGCCAGTAGCTCCTAACTTGCCGATTTAGGAGAAACTCTTAAAAATAATGGGTGTGTCAGTCTTAATTTTAGGACTCCTTAATTTTTGTGCTAAGAATATTTCACAAAGCGTTTTAGCACTAAAACCTGTGAGACGTTAGGAGTAGTGAAGAGAACTCCTAAATCAGTAAGACCAACTCACACCATCCTAAAATAACTGTAACACGGGCAGTCTGCTTTGAAACGTAAACATTTTAGAAAGATTTCATGACAATGAGCTTAACCATGAAGACTATGTGCTAACTGTGTTTATGAGACAGGCGAAATGCTTACAATTAGCTGAACATATACTTTATATGAACATAGTATAGTTTATTTGCAAAAGATAACTCCTTTTTTAAAATATTTCAAAAATCATGTTTATTGTGTTATCATGCGTTTATTGTGTTTTATTGTATTTGTTAGCTTTATTTTATAAAGTTATTTTTACTGAATAAAAACAATGAAAAACAAACTTTTTGATTGATATTAATTGGAATACACAATAAAAACATGAATTTTGACAATAAAATTGAGTTCTCTTTAATTAGTAACTTACTAATATTTACTAACTGTATATTTTATAATCTTAATTTGAATATGACAACAATTATATTTTAAAATATTTTATTTGAATATGAGTACAATTTAAATATGTCAGCTTGATGCCTCATTCTATAATATTCCTGTGAATAAATGACTGACAGAGACCCATCCTCTATCAGCCAATCACAGTGGTCATGGTCAGTAAGCAGGAATCATCACAGCAAAATCGCCAGTGTTAAAAAGGGTCAAATTAACTCTCACAGTGTTCATATACAAAACAAAAATACACTGTGAGTGTTAATTTGACCTTTTTAACACTGGCGATTTTACTGTGCAACGAGGTCAACGCCGCCCTTTCTCTTAGTTTAAGATTTCTTTCTGCTCCTTAGTAAAAGTTGCTCTCAGCAGCGTTGTGAATGGGTTTTAAGTGGAAACTCTTAACTAAAAACTTTTAGAGCTCTTAGTGGTAAGATAAAATGTTTTGTGAATTCGGGCCCAGATGAATAAAGCCCGTAGTGTGATGTGTAAAATCTGATGTCTTTATCTGCCGTGAGTGAGTCTGTCAGAAGTTGACTGCGAATTCTGAAGACGCACGTAAAAATGATGTACAGAAAAAAGGAGTTCTCAGTTGTGTTTCATTTAAGTATCAAACATTAAAATATTTCTCTTAAAATTGTTTAGGAGAAATAAAAAAAGAAACAAGCGAGTATGATGTGATGATAGTGGATGGTAACATAATCTGGATTTGGGTCAATATGATGAATGTGTATGAGTCAATTATTTTATACACAAAATATAGCCTGTGAGATTTTGGAATAACGTGATGTTTAAAGCAGCTGTCTCATGTAATGAAGATGATATTTGGGATGGTACCTAAGGGGTCTTAAATCGCGTGCACCAACACATCCAAGTCATTTTCTAAAGGTACTAGCAGATTTTGTTCCCGGGTATTTATCATAACATTAGCGTTAACAAGCATTTTGTTTTTATCGCTGCACCTGGAATAGCACAGTCTTACAGATTCTAAACCGCAGACGTTTGGTTCGACGACACCTGCGCTCGCCTCGCGCACATACAGTACAAACAAATCCATTAGCGGCGCGTGATTGACACATCAGAGAAATTTACAATCATCAGACTGTTGATGAAGTGAGGAATCTGTCAGCCGGCTGCATTACAGGCACAGATCATTATGTGAAATGTCACAATTAATCTGTATTGAGATATCGTTGCTTTAATAGAATACGCTGGGTTTCTCTTTTGTCTCCGTTACAGCTCGGTCCATTTGCTTTGTGCTTGTCTGTCCACATCTGATGTTCTCAGTCTGTTTAATGATGGATCAGATGACCTCCTCCTCACACAGAAAAACACAGTAGATCCATGATGATGTTGAACAATTATTTTACACAATGACTTTTTTGTGTTGTTGCACGGTAGTTGTTGAAATAACGGCACGTGATGAACCTGCATCCTCTCAGACCATTAAAGCTCAGTGGATGGTCTACAATTTAGTTCGGAAAAATGTTCATCCCTCATTGTTGAGTCACAATGGCGTGGAGAGAAAAAGATGGAGAATTAGGGAACAGATGTGATAATTACAGTATGAAATATATGTTGTGCTTTCTGTATGAAAAATGATTGACACGTGCACATCTGTCCGGTCACGTGATTGATTTACTTACTGTGTTTCTTTCAATTAAGTTAAATTAATTGGATATTGTTTCGAAGCAGCTTACATGAGGATGGCACATACAGAAATTTTGCTAAAGATGCTCTCAAGGGTTCTTTGCCATGTTACCATAAGGAAACATTTTTGTTCCCCCAAAAAATGTTTTAGTCAAAGATCAATTCAAAAGAATCAATTGTTTCTTATATTTTTGCCACCTGAAGAACATTTTTCAACTACGAAGTAGAGAGTACAGAGTCTTTTCTCTTGATGGAAAGTCCACCCAAAAATGAATATTCTGTCACCATTTACACGCCCTCTTGTCATTTCAAACCTGTTTGACTTTCTTTTTTCTGCAGAACATGCACGCAAAGATATTCTGAACTGGCACCCATTCACTTGCATTGGTTTAAAGTCAAATTTTTTGCAAAAATAAGTATTCTTCAAGTTTATTTTATTATATATACTTACTGTAATCAAACTATACTTCATATTCATTTTTATAAGGTATGCGCAATGTTTAAGAATATTTTAGTTATTTAAGTGTGTAGTAAGTAGGCTATTGTCACGGTCTTGGTCTGGTCGGGGTGTTATCTGCACGTGGGTTGTGTTGTTGTTGTCGGGCACGTGGAGAGTCGTTGGCTGACCGCGTGTTCGGTGTCTGCGTTTTTCACCCCGCCCTCATGTCTCCTTAGGCTTTCCCGCACTGGTGATTTTCCACCCCGCACCTACACACCTGTTGACACATTACTCATTAAGCACTCATTCCCATAACTACCCCACACCTGCCAATCCTTTCTATCTCGTTATGTTCTCCATTTTTATTCCCTCAGTGTCTCTCGTCTGTTGTCTGACCGTTGCTCGTGTAAGCCTGTTCAGACTGACCCAGACGTTGCTGCGGCACATCTGACGAAGTTTATTATCTTTTGTCTCGTTCTAGTCCTAATCACAGTAATCCTAGTCTAGTTCATCTCACCTGTCCCCTCGACCCTTCTTTTGTCGTTGGCAGTTCCCGTGGGCGTTCCACCCGTCACTCGCCGCCTGCAGTCAGCTTTCCTCTGGAGGAACGAAGCAGTTCGTCCTCGCCGGAATCATCTTCCAGACTTCCTGCACGGTACTCGGGCGGAGTGAGGAATCCAAGCGCCTAAAGACTTCTCCTCTCCGCTGGTGTCCTATCCTCCGTCCTCGCCGCCGTGCTCAACCACCCAAAGATCTCCACTTCTCACCACCGCGGGCAGTAACGCTCGCGGTTGGGTTTCTATTGCGTTTTGGCTGACTGTGTGCAATAAAGTTATGCTTCTACCGCATCTGGGCCGTTTCAGTGTTTCTGTCATGACAGAACGGTCAGACCACATGCACGACCCAGCGGGACAGGATCCGCTGCGGGTGGCGCTGCAACAGCAGGGAATCCTGCTGGGACAGCAGGCATCTCGCCTCACGGCCGCCGCCCAGGAGGTTGACGCGCTGCAAGAACAGGTGGCTACATTACAACGTCAGGTCTCCGAGCTCCTGCGAGGGGCCGTCCACGCTGGAGGGGTTCAACGCTCTCCACCGCACGGAGCCTTGAACGATCCGGAGCCACATGCCAACAGTCCTCCCATCTACGACGGAGATCCCAATTCCTGTCGGGCGTTTCTTTCACAATGCTCCCTGGTTTTTGCGCTTCAACCTCGCCGGTATGCCACGGAGGAAACCTGGATTGCTTTTGAGCTGACCTTGCTGACCGGGCTTGCCAACCAGGACGCCAATCGGAACACCAGCCGGGACACCACCACCGCACACCATCCACCACCGGATTCTGAACCCATGCAGATCGGGCGCTCTCACCTCACGCCCGCCCAAAAGCAGCAACGACTCGTGGACGGCCTCTGCTTCTACTGTGGGAAGGCGGGGCACGTCGTCACACACTGCCCGGCAAAAGCCAACGCCCATCCGTAGAGCGGAGAGTCCGGGTGGGCGCCATCACAGAAACCTCTCCATTTCCAAGCACCATGCTGCCGTTCCGCCTCAAATTCGGTCCTACTACTCATACTGGAAGGGCCTTAATTGACTCTGGGGCTGAAGGGAACTTTTTGGACGCAGCCACTGCCCGAGCGTGGGGAATTCCCGCTGTTCGCCTTCATCCACCTATCTCAGCCGTTACGCTGGCGGGACTGCCACTTTTCACCGTCACCCACACCACCCCTCACGTAAGCCTTTTTCTGTCAGGTAATCATTGTGAGAAGATTAAGTTGTACATCCTCGATTCCCCCACAACCCAACTGGTATTAGGGCATCCGTGGTTGTCACAGCATAATCCTCACATTGATTGGGTAAACACTTCTATTTTAGCGTGGAGCCCTGCTTGTCATGTGTCTTGTCTTGGTCCTGCTCCCTCTTCTGTCTCTGTGTCTCCTATGTTGCAGGTAGATGTCGCCGACTTGACCAGGATCCCGGAGGAATACCATGATCTGCGTACCGTGTTCTGCAAGTCCCGTGCCACGTCCCTTCCCCCGCACCGACCTTACGACTGTGCCATTGACCTACTCCCAGGCACTTCTCCGCCCAAGGGTCGGTTATTTTCCCTTTCGGCTCCGGAAAGAGAGGCCATGGAGAAATATATTCGCAGCTCGTTGAATGCCGGGCTCATCTGCCCCTCCTCCTCGCCAGCCGGTGCGGGTTTCTTCTTCGTGCAGAAGAAGGACGGCTCCCTACGCCCTTGTATTGATTATCGAGGTTTGAACGAGATTACGGTTAAGAATAAATACCCCTTACCTTTAATGTCGTCTGCCTTTGAACTTTTACAGGGAGCTCGGGTCTTTAATAAGCTAGACCTCAGCAAAGCCTACCATCTGGTTCGCATTCGCGAGGGGGAAGAGTGGAAGATGGCATTTAATACACCATCGGGACACTACGAGTATTTGGTCCTTCCGTTTGGACTGACTAATGCCCCTGCTGTCTTCCAGGGCCTAGTCAATGACGTGCTGGGCGACATGATTAACCGCTTTGTCTTTGTGTACCTGGATGACATTCTTATTTTCTCCCCATCTCTCCAGCAACACACCCAACACGTCAGAGAGGTTCTCGAGAACCAACTTTTTGTCAAAGCGGAGAAGTGCAAGTTCCACTCCGATACTGTTTCGTTCCTCGGCCATGTGATCTCACCTCGAGGCATTGGACCGGACGATGCTAAAGTCAAGGCTGTAGCCACATGGCCAGTTCCCGACTCTCGTAAGGCTCTGCAGCGGTTCCTGGGGTTCGCCAATTATTACAGGCGTTTCATCCGGGGCTTCGGCCAAGTGGCCGCACCGCTCACGGCATTGACCTCCACCAAGATCCCGTTCGCCTGGAACTCCCTCGCACAGGTAGCCTTTGATAAACTCAAGTCCCGATTTATCTCTGCTCCTGTGCTATGTTTTCCAGATCGATGCTGCGGTTCCCTCAGCTCTGGCGTTCGTCAGACAGTGCCACCGGACCTGGACGAGGGCCAGAGAGGTTTTGGCCCAAACCTCCCTGAGGACCAAGACAGCGGCCGATCTCCACCGGATCTCTCCTCCCGCCTTTGTGTGCGGTCAACGGGTATGGCTCTCCACCAAGGACCTACCTCTCCGGGTGCCTTCCCGTAAACTGGCACCCAGGTTCATTGGGCCATTCCGGATTGCCAAGGTGGTTAATCCAGTGGCTGTCTGGCTCAAGCTTCCTCCGTCTCTTGGCCGAGTTCACCCTGTATTCCATGTGTCCAGGGTTAAACCCGTAGTTACCTCCCACCTCAACCCAGCCAGTTCTCGACCCACCCCCCCTCCCCCTCGACTGGTGGACGGCATTCCGGCATATACCGTCAGGAGGTTGCTGGATGTCCGCCGTTGAGGCAGGGGCTTTCAGTACCTAGTGGACTGGGAGGGTTATGGCGCAGAAGAGAGGTCGTGGATTCCCTCGCGGGATGTGTTGGACCGGTCGTTGATCATGGACTTCCACCGGAGACGAGGTGAGCCCCCTCCCTAAAAGCGCCTAGGGGCGCTGGTGGGGGGGGGTCTGTCACGGTCTTGGTCTGGTCAGGGTGTTATCTGCACGTGGGTTGTGTTGTTGTTGTCGGGCACGTGGAGAGTCGTTGGCTGACCGCGTGTTCGCTGTCTGCGTTTTTCTCCCCGCCCTCGTGTCTCTTTAGGCTTTCCCGCACTGGTGATTTTCCACCCCGCACCTACACACCTGTTGACACATTACTCATTAAGCACTCATTCCCGTAATTACCTCACACCTGCCAATCCTTTCTATCTCGTTATGTTCTCCCTTTTTATTCCCTCAGTGTCTCTAGTCTGTTGTCTGACCGTTGCTCGTGTAAGCCTGTTCAGACTGACCCGGACGTTGCTGCGGCACGTCTGACGAAGTTTATTATCTTTTGTCTCGTTCTAGTCCTAATCACAGTAATCCTAGTCTAGTTAATCTCACCTGTCCCCTCGACCCTTCTTTTGTCGTTGGCAGTTCCCGTGGGCGTTCCACCCATCACTCGCCGCCTGCAGTCAGCTTTCCTCTGGAGGACCGAAGCAGTTCGTCCTCGCCGGAATCATCTTCAGTACTTCCTGCACGGTACTCGGGCGGAGTGAGGAATCCAAGCGCCTAAAGACTTCTCCTCTCCGCTAGTGTCCTATCCTCTGTCCTCGCAGCCGTGCTCAACCACCCAAGGATCTCCACTTCTCACCACCGCGGGCAGTAACACTCGCGGTTGGGTTTCTATTGCGTTTTGGCTGACTGTGTGCAATAAAGTTCTGCTTCTACCGCATCTGGGCCGTTTCTGTGTTTCTGTCATGACAGGCTATAGTACTAGTATACTTTTTCAGTTAGGCCTATAGTTGCCTATACTTGTAGGTTTACTATTTCAATACTAATTGGTTTGAAACAAACTAACTTTTTTATGACTTTCAATCTTTCGCAGAACACAAAAGAAGATATTTTGAAAAATGTTGTTAACAGAAAACCATTGGTCCCCATTGACTTGCGTTGGTTTTGTGTCCGTACAATAGAAGTCAATGGAGACCAGCGGTTTTTGGTTAGCAACATTTTTCAAAATATCATCTTTTGTGTTCTGCAGAAGATAGAAAAGCACACATTTAAAATGACAACAGGGTGAGTAAATGATGACAGAATTTTCATTTTGAAGATGAACTTTTCCTTTAATGTTAGGCGCGCTGTTGTTTGCTGAAGGTCTGCAGATAAATACGTTGTATGAAACTCTCTAAAGGTTTCACAGACCATCTACACAAAATCTGGACGTCTGATATCAAGCAGAGTACTCTGTACCAACATGCGCTTTGTGTTCAGAGCCGTTATTTGTTTTCTGTCTTCTTTAGAAGCATCATTTACCGCCGTCATTTTGTGAAATAAGCACTTTCAAGTTCTATACCCTAATTTCAGGCCACATCGAACACGGTTGGGTTGAAAGCCGTTTCTTGTAAAAGCCCGTCACATTTAATTAAGCTGACCCACATGTGACGGGAGAGAATTAACTTGAAAAACAACATTTATGAAATACATAGAGATGGGATTAAAGTATCCTTGTTGCTGTTTTATTTAGTATTTTTATTTTATAAATCTACCACACAATATCTGAATAGTATATTTGGGCCGGTAAGATATTTTGACGATGTGATAGCCTTAGGCCAAAATATCACGGTATTAAGTGGCGGTATGGCGGTTGCGGCAAAATGTTTTCTTTTAAATGTCTGAGTAAAAAACATAGAACACAATATATTTTATTTTTAAGCAACACAATATATGTAGAACTTTAGTAAACATGTATGTCAGGTTAAATCAGTGGTTCCCGAACTTTTTGAAAGCATGGCACCCATTTTTACATGCATTTCTAGTAATTAAACTTACATGCATAAACTAACTAACAAGCAACAAATTAAGCATAAACAAAAATAGCACAAAACCTGTTGGTATATCGTGTGAAATAATCTAAATAGTTGGTCAGAACATAGATGTAAACAACTAGATGCTGCATTCAAGCGCTCCAGGCATGTAGACGTGTCCGCCATCTTGGAACAGTCCACTGACATCACTCACAGTTCACTAGAATGCCCCAGCACTGCGCAGCCATGGCTGTGAAAACCACAGGATTTAAGTTCCCAAAAAATGGGATGACCTTTCGTTGTTTCGCTATATGTTAGTGCATCACATATAATGTTTGAGTTTACACACAGTCAACTTGATCTTGAGTGTTTACGGACCAGCTCGCACTGTTCCAATATGGCGCATGACCTACGTACAGCGGCCCATAGAAACAGATGGAACTGCGGCATCTAGTTATTTAATCATAAAAGCATTTCATTTTAAGCTGTAGATTTACAGCAATTGATTAGATGTCCACACAGAAATCCTCTCACATATGAAGTCTGTGGACCTGTAAACATCTCATCGTTAATAAGATCCTTCAGTTCCATTATCTGTCTTGTTTATTTTTATTCAGGCTCTCTGATTGGACAGTGCCTATCATCACATTTATTACAGATCAAAGCTGAAAGTGAACAATTTATCTTCTAGCATTTCACACATGGAACATGTGTGTATAAAGCCACACAATTACTAAAGTGTGTATATGTATGTCTGTGGATTGTTATGTTTGTGTGCTGTGGGGAGATGCTGAAGTGTGTGTTTGCTGCTGTCATGCTGTGTGGATAAGTGAAGGGCCATTAACGTTAGATTGAAAATTTGACCCCCTTCTTTGGCTGCAAGAAATATTGGAGACTTTGCTGTTGCTTTTTAAAGTAGCGCTCTAGTTTTGTTTGGTTGCATTAATGTTTCATTTTGTGTTTCAAAGTAAGTACAGTATCAGTATACTGACCTTCCCTTTCCTTGTTTACTATTATTTTTTTTACTTTTAACACATCCTGAAATCTGAAATGTGATGGTCTAAAGTAACATTTGATTTGAAAACAGCGCCAAGCCAAATACAAAGCAACATCTCGGTGTACCCGAAGCACATCTGTCCATGACTCAGGAAAATTTGTTTTTGCCACTTTAAAATCTGTTTTGACCAGGACCAATTCTTGTCAACTTGAATAAGTTTCAGCTGCACAGGTCTGTATTCTCTGATTCTCAATGTAGTGAATTATAGTAAATCTTGTGAATTAATCCATCACGAGAGAAATGAAAGATGTGAATTTTCATTTTGGGAAGAAGGCTTTTGGGATTAAGGTTGATGGTAAATTATTTTGTCAGCGTGTGGTGTTGAAAATAGTGACATTTTGAGGAAAGGGATGGAGAGAGAGAATCCAAGTGGTTGCCTGGCAACCCTGAATCATGCTGATGTTGAGTGTGTTATGTACGTGTAGGGGCACAAGTGTCGGGAGGTTCAGAGCTATCTGTACACACACAATTTACTTTTACATGTTGTATGTCTTATTGATATAGATGTTTTATGATGAGGGGGGTCGTGATGCAAGCTTTGTGCATTTAGCTCCAAAATAATCAGACTTGAGCTCATCTGGGTAAACCCACACGTGCTCTCTTCACCAGCTAATAATCTTAAATTGCTTGTGGGTGTGTGTGCAGTAAAGTTAATGTGCTGTGGAGGTCTTAATGGGTTTGAAGTCTTTGGTGTGGATTGCGATCGGCCGTCACGCGTCTCAGTCGTTATTATCAGTTAAGACGGAGTAGCCCAATGCACTGACACCCTTCAATCGCCTCCTGTTGGGATAATAGCATGTTCCTTTCGGTTTGGTTCTGCACGACTCGCCATCTGCTTTCTCCTTCTACTAACAAAACCATCAAGTGATCTAAGCAACAAACTGTTTCATTTGAGTTTTATTATAAAATGGAGGTGATTATGGAATGTGTTTGATGTGCAATAAAACAGTCCGACATTTCATAGGCCTGCGTGTGTCCATCGATCTGGTTGTTGAATGTTTGGGTGATATGCGGAAAGGTCAATCATGAATACGTCGTGAATGAAAATGGAAAGTTAATTTGACAGACCTTCGCACTGACACGGTTTAGCAAACACATGACTGTATAGCAGAATGCATTTCAGTACATGGAGAATTGACTTAGCACTGACTCCATCTAGTGGTGTCTCTCATTTACTTCCACACTTTTGTGAACTTTAAAAAATTCTGTCATCATTTACTCACCCTCATGTCATTCATGTATGACTTTTTCATCTGCAGAACACAAAAGAAGATATTTTGGTTGGTAACCAAACAACATTGGATCCCATTGACCTCCATTGTATAGACATTGTCTAAAGCAGTAGTTCTCAAACTGGGGGCCGTGGCCCCTGGGGGGGTAGGGTGGCCCGAGATGGATCCAGGGGGCCACAGATTTTGTGGCATTTTATGAAATATAGAAATTGATCATAGATTTTATGCAATCAAACATCAGAAAAATAAGACCACCAGACAAAAGAATTGATGTTTCAGCATTGTATAACCGAATATCTTTTTGTTTAAATAAAAATGTTAAATTTAAGATTATAAGTCTTTATAACGAGCAAGCCTCTGGAATAAAAATTGTGGGAAAATCAGGCTTATTTCATCACATATAATGTGTAATTTAGGTCAAATAAAAACAGTATTCTTTAGAGTTTGGGATGAATGTTTTATCATTTTACTTAAACAATTTCCTATAGTACACACAGAAAAGGGTCATACAGTACAGGTTTTGAATTATGTGAGAGTGAATTAATGTTATTCTTTTATTTGTTTATTTTTGGGTGAACTATCCCTTTACAACCATTTTTTTTCTGCTGAAAAGGATGATGTATTGTTTGTGTAGCTGTATGTCTGCTTCTTTAGTCCAGTGCAAACAGTTCTTGTGAACCTGATGAAAATGTGTTTTAAAAATCATGATTTTAGTTCATTTCTGCATAATGTTATCGCAGTATTTGGAGGAGGTTTACATTCTTGAAACTGTAACACGACTGAGTCTGAAACATACATGAAGATAAGCCTTCACCTTTTCTTCACTTTCTTCTTCCTAGTCTCGCATCTGGTTTTAAAGAAGCACCAAAAAGTATTTAGACACTACATCTACAAATTAATTTATGCCATCGCAAACATTTAGCATCTGAACCTGATGTTGGAATTCTCCAACACTCCAGTTTTAGATGATTGTTAAACCCTGTGTGGCATTCGCATAAAAATGATGCAAGACATTTTCTTAAAACTTACTTCCCTTAGCTCTTTTTTGCAATGAAGTTGCAATAACCAACAGATCTTTGGTGGTAGGAAGTCCGTTCCCATCAGGTTCACACAGTTCTTGTTCATCATTTTACATATAAATTATGATTATATGATATTAATTATGATGTGTCCATTATCATTTATTTACACATTTGGCAGACACTTTTATTCACAGCTATACATTTTATCGGTATGTGTGTACACTGGGATTCAAACCCATGACCTTTACACTAATGAAATGCTTTACTGTTTGAGCTACAAGAATATCACTTTGTTATTGAACTACACAAGAAACCATCACAGATCACACATTCTGTTGGTTTTAATGGTTATAATAGGAATTGTATTCGTTTATGAAACTAATGGTCTTTGTCTATACTGGTATTGTGTTGGGTTCCTTTGGCAAAACGCCAAATAATAGAAAACCATTAAAGGGATAGTTCACCCAAAAATGAAAATTCTGTCATCATTTACTCACCCTCGTGTAATTTCATACCTGTATAAATTACTTTGTTCCGATGAACACAGAGAAAGATATTTGGAAGAAGATTGGTCATTTTCAGTTCCGGGACATCATTGACTACCATAGTAGTCAAAGGTGCTCCAGAACTGTTTGTTTTCCTAAATTCTTCAAAATATCTCATTTTGTACACAAGCATCTAAAAAAAAAATTCTTACTATGGTAGTGGACGATGTCCCAGAACTGAAAATTGCTAACATTCTTCAAAATATCTTTCTTTGTGTTCAACAGAACAAAGAAATGTATACAGGCTTGAAACTAACCGAGGGTGAGTAAATGATGACAGAATTTTAATTTTGGGGCAAACTATCCCTTTAAATCCTACTGGAATAAGACCTAAAACACACAATATAAGTGCATTTTGTAATGGTTTTAATGGTAACCAGCTCATGCTTTATAATGGTATTTGTAAACCATTCGGGTATTGTTTTGTATTGTGTATTTTATTGGAGGGTTTCGGTTATGTTATAAAACCTAACAAACTAACTTTTATGAAATGTTTTGAAACACTTTTCTAGCAACATATGTTATTGCTTAGGCTGTATGCCAGGGCTAGTTAACAATAGGGAATAATGCTCTGAATATGTTACAGTTGGTTTGATACCTTTATCTGTAACGGTGTCAGAGTTTAATGAATTTAAATAGGTACAGTGTGTTAAACATATCAAAAATAAGGAATCAGTATACCGTATATAAAAAAATCTGATTAATAATCAGAAAAACAAGCCTTGTGCATCATAGGGAATAATGCTCTGAATATGTTACTGTTGGTTTGATACCTTTATCTCAAATGCTGTTGTCGTTTAATGGATTTATGTAATTACATACATTAAAAGCTGTACAATTATTATAAAATACATAAAATTCTAATTCCAAAAAACGGAGCCTTGTGCAATACCAGGCATGTTTTTCTGAACATTTTAGTACTGGTTTTATAGATGAATGTCACGTAGTTAAATTGTTTAATCAATTTTCATGGTTAATTTATATATCGTTTTTTTTCTAGAAATTAAGCCTTCTGCAACGTAAAGGGCATATATTTATGTCTATCCCAGTTAGTTTGGCCTCAAAACATAACAGGCGCAAAGAGCTTAATTGGTATGAAACCGAATGTCTAATGAATGTCCAACATCAAACTAACTTTACCACGGTTTTATACTTTTGGAATCTGGCCCTCAAAGAAAAGTAGTTGAAGACCTCTGCTGTATGCCCTCTATATACTTTTATTTATTTTATTTAATAGCTTTAGACACGTCTTATATTTAGAAAGACTTTTCTGTTAAACTGTAGCTCTTGTATGTAGTAAGAAAAAGAAGCCCAGAGGAAGTTGTTACATTATAATCGCGTGCGTTCATTGGGTCGCGTTGGTTGCGTCAAGCGTCGCGGGGGCGCGTCTAAAGACAACGCGAGGTCCGGGAGCAGCGCAAAACATGTAAAGAAGAGAGCTGAAGGGACAGATAAACCCGACATGGCTTCGTTTCTCATCGTGATTATTTCTGTCGTGCTGTCTCTCTTTATAGTGTGGATATGTGGAGACTGGCGGAAAAGGTGAGATTCACTTTCACAAGCGAAACTTCTCTCGATGTGTGTACATGATCTAAATGTTAATTGACTCTTAATGTTATTAGTGTTACTGAATAGGATGTACACGTTTGGCTGTGTTAAGTCTTTATAAAGCGAATTGGTGCGGAGTTGCGCGCTTCTATTACGCATAAGAGATAAGACATATTTTTCCTCAAGAAGAGTTTTATTTAGTGATTAATAATGTTAAAATACACCGTTGAAATAATGCAATAACTAATGTGCATTGAATAGTCTATTTTGTTGAGTCGTTTTTCAAAGAGTAATACAAATGCAGTCAGGGGATGTTTACGCATGCGTTTTGAGTTCAAACGCGTTTCTTTGGGCTCCAGCTGTTTCAGAACAACAGAACTGGCACAGTGTGCAACTCATCTGTGTAACTCATTGTCCACTGGATCCTCTCTCCACCCTACAACCCTCAGTGTTTACATTTCCTCTATCCGAAGTGGCTTACAGTACACTCAAGTTCATGAGGTGCGTTGCTAACCCAAAGCTCTTTAAAATTAGGACAGGAGTACAAAATACATCATAATAATCAAAACAAGAACATTTTTCAGATTTCAGTAATCCAGTTTTGGGTGTAATGGGATTAAAGGGAATACTTCCTCGTTGCACATATACTTTCAACAAATCTGTATAAAACAATATTTAATTCAAATCTAAATGTAGATCCTTTCATATCAAAATATACAGTATGTTGTGAAAATGTTTAACAGGTCTACTTTTGTCAAATGATTGCGCCGTGTTTTGTTTTTAGTAGCTCGTTATTGCTCTTTCTTATTGTTCGAGGCAGTTCATATTGTTTGTTTACATTTTTGTATTGAGAAGTGTTTTAATTAGGGCTGTCAAACGATTATTCACGATTAATCGCATCCAGAATAAAAGTCTGTGTTTACATAATGTATGTCTGTGTACTGTGCATATTAATTTAGTATTTATAAACACATACATGTACACAAACGTGTATATATTTAGAAAATGTTTAAATGTATTCATTTATATTTTCCAATAATTTAAATTATATGTAAATGTTTATTAATATTAACATTTTATTTTTTCTTAAATAAATCTGTCTGTTTTTATAAATACAAAATTAAAATGCACAGTACACAGACATACATTATGTAAACCCAAACTTTTATTCTGGATGCGATTAATCGCGATTAATCGTTTGACAGCCCTAGTTTTAATCAAACTGTGCTTAATAGACCGCCTGTTCCTGAAGTGTACTTTTTCTTTTAATGAAAGTTTAAGTTTACGGTGAACATTGAGCTGTTGACACTATGCTGCAGCTCCTCAAATACTTGGACAAAATAATAATAATGTTAAAAAAATATAAAAAGTAGTAATCATACCGTGTGTTTGTGTTTTCAGGAGGACAGGAGAGCCTCCATTAGTGAGCGGTCTGCCCTTCATCGGTGTCACTCTGGATTACGCCAGAGACCCTTTGGGCTTAATAAGAGACACTCGGAAGAAATACGGCGATGTCTTCACGTGTAAGATTGTCAGAAAGTATTTCACTTTCATCACAGACCCTTTCTCATTCTCTCTGGTGGTGCGGCAGAGTAAAAATCTGGACTTCCAGAAGTTTGCTATGGGGTTCTCACAGCGGGTAAGTTATTTAATGATTATCTCTGTATACTTTAACCCAAATGTCTGCTAATCTATTGATTCCCTTTGCACACATGCATGTGTTTTAACAAGCACTTACTTGTTGGGAATTATTGAGAAACTCACGGAAGTTTTCGTTGGGGGCACAATAAAAAGACATGTAACCTAGTATTGCTCAAGTCAAATGTCTGGACATGCTTCATGGTTCATAAAGGCGTGTGTCTTTGAAATGACTTTCGTAGACAAAAGAACAGCTGCAAATATGTATACTGAAATGATTTTTTTTGAATAAACAGTTGTCCTTGACCAGGAAAGCAGCGGAAAGTTTCCAGCAAAGTCAGTTCTCAGTACATTCTTTAATACTGTTGAATGATCTCACAAAAATGCCCCAAATGTTTCTCATTTCAGGCAAAAGAGTGGCAAAAATATACAAATTTGCATTTGTTTCATAGTTTCAGTCACTGCTTAATAGTACACTTCATACTCTCTGTCTCTCTCGATGGCAGGTCTTTGGCCACGCTGACTTCACCTCTCCAGTTTTCAGTGGGAGTTACAGAGAAGTTCATTCAATCTTCAGACAAACGCTTCAGGGTCCACCCCTGCAGGAGCTGGCGCAGAGCATGCTGGGTAATCTGCAGGCGGTTTTGGGACGAGGCCTGTCGCGTGAGCACGGCTGGGTGGAGGAGGGTCTGCAGAACTTCACCAACCGCATCATGTTTGAGGCGGGCTTTCTCACTCTGTTCGGAAGGGATGCTGGGCTCCTTCGGTCTGATGGCGTGAAATGCGGAAAAACGTGCATGCAGAAAGCAGCTCAGGATTTTCTAGTGTTTGATCGGGCGTTCCCTGCGCTGGCCGCGGGGGTTCCCATCGGGCTGTGCATGCCGGCGTGGCGGGCCAGAGAAGCTTTAGCAGAGGAACTTCTGCATGATGAGCTTCACCGCAGGAACTGCATCTCGGATCTGATTCAGCGGAGGATGGACGCGTTTGACCGCATGCATTTGGACGAGACTGGTAAAGCACGCACACACGTGTGCATGCTGTGGGCGTCACAGGCTAATACACTGCCGGCGGCCTTCTGGAGCCTGTACTACACACTAAGGTGAATTAGCACATCATGATTTAAAGGGGTCATATGACACAGCTTAAACGAATATTATGGTTTGTTTTAGATGTAAAGCAATATGTCTACACGGTTTAAGGTTAAAAAACGCTGTATTTTCAACACACCGTGAATGTTTGTATCTCCTCTATGAAACGCGCAGATTTTCTACAAAGCTCATGGCTCTGAAAAGCGAGGTGTGCTATGATTGGCCAGTTCACCAGTGCGTAGTGATTGGTCGAATACTGCAAGCGTGTGAGGGAAATGTAACGCCTCTTACCATATTTGGAACATCAGGTTCCTCTTCAACTGTACTGACAGGTACGCCCACCTTACTTGCGTATACATTTGGGCGGTTTTAGTCAAATCAGACCACCAACTGACGTAGATTTGTGGGGGTGTGGCTACACGAGGCGTTTCAGGCAGGTCTGGGTGAGCATTCGCTTTTAGATAGAATGCATCTTTTGTTCCCACACTTTCATTTCTGCAATTTCACGTGTCTAATACACGCATGGGCAACTTATAACACACCAGAGACACAGAAAAACACGGATTCGCGCCATATGACCCCTTAAATCATTAAGAAAATGTCAGACTATTAAACTCTAGAATGATACTGTATGTGAAATGTAAATGTACTGTGTGTGTTTGTTTGTGTGTACTGTGTGTTTGTTTGTCGAAGTGTGTTTGTGTGTGATGATGTGTGTATGTTTGTTTGTGCGTGTGCGCGTGTGTGTATGTTTAAATGTTTGTTTGTGTGTGTGTGCGTGCACGCACGCGTGTGTGTGTTTGTTCGTGTGTGCTTCTGTGTGTGTTTGCCTGTGACTATGTTTGTTTAAGTGCATTTGTGTATATGTATTTGGCTTTGTGTGTTTGCGTGTGATTATGTGTTTGTGTTTAAATGTATGTATGTGTGTGTGTGTGTGTGTGTGCATTGTGTGTATGTACACTTTAAATGTAGTGTGTGTGTGTATTGGTACTCATCACTGTGTGGGGACCTAATGTCCCCACAAAGATAGTAATACCAGTAGATTTTGACCTTGTGGGGGCATTTTTAGGTAAACAGCTTGTAAATCATTCAGAATGATATTTACAGTATTTAAAATAAAAAAATGCAGAAAGGTTTGTGTGATTATTAGGTTTGGTGTTGGGGTAGGGGATAGAATATATCATTAACCTGATATAAAATCAATGGAAGTCTGTGAAATGTCCCCATACGTGTGTGTGTGTGTGTGTGTGTGTGTGTGTGTGTGTGTGTGTGTGTGTGTGTGTGTGTGTGTGCGCGTGCGCGCGTGTGCGTGCTGTGCGTGCGTGTGTGTGTGTGTGTGTATTGGTGTGTGTGTGTGTGTGATTGTGCATGTTTACATGTGTGTGTGTTGTCTGTGTGTGATTTTGTGTTTATATTTGTCCCTCTGACTCTCTCTGAGTTGTTGTCAGATGTTGTGTCTATCTGCTCTTGACCCTGTGAATGGCTCTTGATTTCATTGTGTTTGTTTCAGATCGGCTGAGGCTCTCGCTGCGGCTCGCTCAGAGGTCCACAGAGTTCTGTCGGGTCAAGCATTAAATGATCCGGACCGACCCGTCAGTCTCTCCAGAGAGCAGCTGGATTCTATGACTGTACTCGGTATGTCTGTGATTCAGTGACGTTCATTTATTAAAACCTGCTTTGGAACCTTGCCTGTTCTTAATTCTTCAGAGTTGAATTTTAAGATCTGTATGCATCAAAACGTACATTGTAAAAACATTGTCAAATGCATGAAACAACCAATAGATCAATAGGCAGAGATAATAGACACTAAACATATACAGAACGCAAACTGTATATAAAATCATACACAAACAAAACACTGACTAATTGTTGAACTTATTGTGTTTCTGATAACATGCTGGATAAAATCAATGTTTTAAAATGTACTTTGGCAATAGGATTTATACATCTAGTTAAACTTTAAACAATCAAATATCATATTCAATTGAAATAATAATGTCATTTTCTTTCAGAAAGTATTATTGAAGAAGCCCTTCGGCTGTCCAGCGCGTCCATAATGATCCGTGTGGCCAAAGATAACTTCACTTTAACTTTGGATTCGGGTGAGACCGTAGCCATAAGGAAAGGAGATTTCATCGCTCTGTACCCCCAACTCATACACCTGGACCCAGACATCTACCCCGACCCAACAGTATAAGACCACTACTCCCATTCTACGGAAACACTGTGTACTTCACTTCTGATTCAATACTCATTGGGTGTTTTTAAAAAGCACACATACTGTACACCAGCCTTGGCATTGCATGTTTAACTAAACCTCACATGACTAACCGACATCAGGGTTTGTATGTTTAGTTTGTGTATTTGTCTTTGGTTGACAGGAGTTCAAATACAACCGTTTTCTGGATGAGCGAGGGGAAAGGAAAAGTAATTTCTTCAAAAACGGACGGCGACTCAAGCATTTCCTGGTTCCGTTCGGGTCTGGCGTCAGCGAGTGTCCTGGCCGATTCTTCGCAGTAAATGAGATTAAAGAATTCCTCACATTGGTTCTGTGGTTCTATGATCTGGAACTGGATGACATCAATACCGACCTGGTTCCAGATGGTACCCGTGCAGGTCTGGGTATCCTGCCACCCCCGCGAGACGTTCTACTCAAATACAGAAGAAGAACTGAGACTGCTGGTTGAGAAGAGACACCTAAAGATCTTGGCTGATGATGACAGGAAACGGCAGTCTTCTTAGAATAAAACCATTTATTGTCTATGCAAAAAGTCAATTATAATATATATATATATATATCAATCAATGCTGTTACATTTGGTATAAAATACATTTTCTTGTTCGATCAAGAGAACGTGCAAAAAACACATTTAAAGTGAAGTCAGACAGGTGAATTATTACCACAACATTTCATTCATTGATGGCTGATGTTTTGAAAAAGTTTATTTTTGCCTTTCTGTATTTCTTTGCATATCATGTATTTGTTTCTTTGCATCAGGAGTTACTTTTGCCTATTCATAAAGATTTGCCATGTTGTAAAAGCCAAAAATGTGGACATTTTTGGACAGCATGGCTGCATTATGCATTGACACATGAATTATAAAAGTGGACAAATCTTACATTTCTACTGTGCTGTTTTTTTGTATTGTTTGTTATTATTATGTTTTTGGCCTTTTTAAATAAGTGAAAGCCAATCTGGATGTCACATGCCCAAACTTTATGCTTTATTTATTTTCCTATAAGGTTTTTTACACACACAAACACACAACTTTTTATATTTATATAAATAGGAATTTTTAATTAATATGGAAATGAAACCTCACCAAATAAACAATCGTAAATTCTTTTTTTTTACTTTGTCATTTTAATCCTGCATGAAGGAATAGCTGTTCAGATCTTTCATTGTAATTCTGCATATCGCGCGCGCGCGCACGGCGGTTCTAGTCACACGGGAGCGCGCTCGCGCAGCCGCATCAGATGAGACTCGCAGTTGAGATCAGATCCAGACTAACCACAGTCATTATTACAGAAACCTCTGAAATCAAGAAAGTCATCTGTTCGTCGCGGAATTAAACGCGACAGAAGAGCGTTCACAGTCGTTTGATGCTCTGTTGATGCGTCAAGGTGAGTGCGCGTCATCCCGTCCTCTCCAAGCGTCAGAAAACGCATTGTCATCGATGCGATCCATAAAAAGGTCATTTTTTATTTAGGCTTTTTAATCGCTTATTGTGCTCAGTTAACGCTCATTCATGTCTGTGTGCATTACAAGCGCAACCTTGCGTCAACAACCTATTACGTTTGTTCATTAAATATATTTGTTATTATACACTTAGGCCCTATATAAAGAATCTGTTGAGTGTTCGTTAAAATGTTTTGATGTGATGCAATGGTGAGGGATCTGTGGCCCACCTAATGATGCAAACGCATCTGCAGTAATGCAAATACTTAACAAAAAATGCATTTGTTCAGTAATTTGTTTGTTGTGTGTATGTATTAAGTGAATTGTGTTTTTTTTCTCCGTTTCAGTTGTGTTTCTGCTGTGTGTGAAACAGGATCATAAACATCATGTCACTGTATCCCTCTCTAGAAGACATGAAGGTGGATAAGTTCATCCAGGTTGGTCACACATGTGGTTTTCCCTGACATAAAAACAGTTTGATTTGAATCTATCTTTAGGCTGCAGATTTTTTTCAAAGCAGCTTTACAGGAAGGTTCATTTATTATTGAAAGAACCTGCATGCTATATATTTCACTATTTATTATTTTCTGTGCATGCCTTTGTTGTTGTTTGTTGACTCTAAAATGTATTTAGCTTACTGTAAACCTGCTTTGCAACAATGGAAAATCGTGAAAGAAATACATTTATTTGAACTGTATAATTATGCTTTCAAGCTCTTAATAAAAAACAAGCGTAAACATTCTGTCGAAATGACCTTCTGCGCATGTCTTATAGACGGTTTCAACTTAACAACGTAAACGTTACTGCGCATGCGCACATTCGTGACCCCAACCGAACTTCCGATACAATCAAAAGAAACCTAGAAGAATATGGCGTTATTTTGATGACAAATGTCGCGAGCGCATTATTACAAGGCGAGAGCGCATTCTTGTAATACGAGCGCGCGAATCTCTCCGCTCGCACGCCGATTTCCTTTGCTCGTGCACAAAACTGGACGCGCGCTTTCAATTATACGCTGCTCTCTTATGAATTTTCTCTCCTCTCGCTCAGTGAGCGTGTGCGCACTCAAAATGCGTGCCGTGCATCCACGAATCCTTTGGTACTCTTGCTCTCGAGAGGTCCTCCTGTGCGTTCCAGGCATTATAGGATGTCAAAAGTAGTCAACCAATCAGGGATAGGCTTCCACAGCGGGCCAATGAAAACGCGACCTCTTACATGGCATCTTATTGGTTGAAAGTGACTCGACGTATTCAACGAAGCGAGATGGATCCACCACGTTCTCAGGTAACAATATTAATATATTTGATGCAACATTATTAATCAAATGTATATTAGAAATGAACGGGGCATTAGGATGCTTTGTAGGCTACATATAAACATCCTAGTCAGTTTAACTACCATGTTATTCAAACAAAACAGGCCAACACCCTCAAGTTCATGTGGTCCTCATGCATGTCGTACACTAAACACAGTATTGTCAAAATAGTACTAAATTGATTACCGAACAATTTAGATTGGTGTCTTAAGTTAGCTTTATTCTAAAATAATAAAGTATAATAAGTATAATAAAGTAACGGTACATATCAAAACAATAATAGCAGTGGAGTATGATCCTCCCAAGAGCGCAACATGCAACATAGGGCATGACGTCAGCTTCACACTCTTTAATTATCATGGTGACGATTTTAGATTATTTTAGCATTTTATTTTATACTAACAGATTTGGAATGCATTTGGAAAATCATATAATATTCTATACCTATTTGGTTATGCATTTAATGCATTTGCAGACAGACACTGTAAGTGTTCTGCATTCAGTGTTCCAGAAGTTCAGGGCATAAAACGGAACTTCTATGCAATATACCAAACGCTCCCTTATCGTTCATTTCTAATATACAGAAGAACCGTTACTTGGCTAAACTTGTCTCTCCAATGTTTTGACCAAGGGGCGATCTTCCGGTCTCTCTCGTGAAACCAACAGGAAGTGACTAAAACTGCAATTCATCAACTGGCCGCTAGAGGCGGGCTCCAAAACAGAGCAGAATCTCATTGAGCCCCATGTTAAAATGGCCAACTTTACAGCTAAAAAAACATGTTTACAGCCTGGTACAAAAAGTATTTTGGTCTATATAGGTAATTTTGCCCTTCATGACAACTGTGAGGGGGGTGAATATTTTTATAACTCATCCGTTTAGATTATATTAAGCCTTAAAATCCTGCATAATTAAGGGCGTGGCCACTTGAGTGACAGGTGTACATTTAGCTGTCACATGCACATTTTTTGTGTAGTTTCAGGTAATTTACCTCAAGAGTAAGCTGTAAACGTATAAATGTCAACCGCCAATAAATCGAGCTTGGCTGGCGTGGTTTGTTTCAGCAGCCAGGCACATCAGCTCCACCCACGTCCTGCCTATTTGCCCATTCTCGATTATCCGGGAGTGACGCGCGATGCCAAGATGGCGACGACCGGCTCCGCCTACTTTAGGCTTCATTTATACTCTTCACAAACCTACGGGTGACCACGGACACTACGTCCATATTTTATGGTTTTGAATTTAGACTGCGATACCAAGCTCAACCGCTAGATGTCAGTGTACCATACTGTTTCTTTAAATGCGACCGAACTAAAGGACCCCTTCAACAAATTGTTTATTTAATAAAATGAACATACAACAACATTCAACAAATGTTTATTCAATGCAGTTGTTATACAGTAAAATAATAATGTAAATTAATATTAACATAAATTTAAAAAATATATAAATAGTTATATAATTAGACACTAGCCAAACACAAACCGGAAATTAACTGGAGGTCAGCCGCGCGCGCGTCCGATGAAACGCCCTGCGTTCCAATACGCATACAATCCGCCCTAATAGTATTCGAAAGTAGTATGTCCCAAATCGTAGTATGTTGAAAATAGTATTCCAAAGATTCCCGGATGGTCGACTACTTCCGGTATAAACTCGAAGTGCAGAGTGATGCACACACTCACCACGAGTAGGCGTAGTTTAGTTAGTTTAATTAACAAATGTAAGTATACAGTAAACATTACATATGAAATAATGAACGAATAAATATTTTATTGGCCACAATGTTGTCTAGGCAACAACGGCCACTTCCGCTTCCTGTTAGTATGTGTTAATATTATTCTCAAATGATCCCGTGAATGTGTGTTTTCTTCCCGTAGGCTCACAACACACCCACCGCCAGCCCGTCGAAAGCTTTACCTCTTCCAGAATCATCCAGAACCCAGCATGAGCTGAGCATCAGTTACTATGAGTCAAAGACTGAAGAGACGGGTATGAATCAGTCATACGTGACTACATATGTCCACAGCAGATAAGAGGTTTATATCATTCTGCATGGTCAGCGTGTGCTTGTGTGTTTAGGCACGTCAGGCAGGTTGTACCCGGAGCTGAATGAGTTTATGGGTTTAAACCTCAGTGCAGATGCTCTACAGACTTTTTCATCTTCAGTCCCCGACCAGAGCAGAGGGGTGAGTACGTTGTTGGATTGTACATTTGTACATCAAAGTAGGATACTGTACAGTAGATCTCACCCAAAATTCTTACCAGGAAATACATAGTAAACGGATCTGTAAAGAAATACTTTTGCTGATTCATTTCATTCACCCGGTATAGTCAAGTTCGGTTATTTATGTTAAAAAGTGTAACATGAATGAAACCAGTGTAACCAGTAGCCTAAGCCTACATTGTGATGTTACCATATAAGGTACTGGGCCTTTGCCAAAATATTTTAAACAGTGTTAGTAACGATTAATCGCGACTAATCGTTTGCAGAATAAACGTTTTTGTTTACATAATATATGTTGGTGTACTGCGTATGATAATTATGTATATATAAATACACGTACATGCATGTACTGTATATAATTAAGAAATATGTAACTTTTGATATGTTTTATATTTATATATATATATATATATTATATATAAATATTAAATATATTTTTTCTTAAAATCATGCATCCATGTGTGTGTATTTATAAATACATAATTATCACACACAGTACACCAACATATATTATGTAAACAAAAACTTTTATTCTGCAAACGATTAGTCGCGATTAATCGTTATGCAGCCTAGTAATGTGCATGTCCATGCTTTTGTTTCAGACTCTCAGTGTCCGGGCGTCCGGCGCGAGCTGGGCGGCAGCACCAATAACAGGGAGTGACATGGGAGTGAAGAGGGCTGAGATTCGACAGGGTGTACGGGAGGTGGTGCTTTGCAAAGACATGGATGGGAAGATTGGTCTCCGTCTCAAAGCCATTGACAATGTATGACTTTACTGTTCTTTAAAACATTAAGCCAGAAACAACGGTTTCATCGGAAACACTCGACTGGCCCGAAGTTAACATCCGGTCTGTTTAATTTATATTAATATTTTATTGTGTATTGTATTGAATTAATTTAAAACTACTCAACAGTTCTTTGCGGAGATCTTCCAAAAGTTAAGTTTGAGCCACAGAACATTTGTTTATGTTGTTGCCGCTGAAACCGTCTATACAGAAATGTGAACGTTGTTATACATGCTTGTAAACAATGAATCTATATATGTATCATATGTTCTAGGTAATTGTGGTTTTCATCAGAAACATTCACCTGTAAACTCTTGCAGTAACCTGACCGTTGCCATTGTGTGTGTTTGCGCTTCAGGGTGTGTTTGTGCAGCTGGTGCAGGCGAACACCGCCGCAGCGCTGGGTGGATTGCGGTTCGGAGATCAGATTCTGCAGATCAACGGCGAATCGTGCGCCGGCTGGAGCAGCGATCAAGCGCACAAGGTCCTGAAGAGCGCCAACGCAGAGCGCATCACGCTGGCCGTGCGAGACAGGTACAAACACAACATGTATGGAGCATGACTGCAGCTGTGCTGCTGTTTTATTCATGAGGATCAGATGCTTCAGACTGAATTATTGATGAACGGATCAGACACAGGAGCGTGTGCTGTCCAGTTTTAAAAACGTTGTGTTGCAATGCTTGAAATGCTAAAATGGTCGTCCTTAAAGATGAGGTGACACACGCAGTTTCTGCCAATCTCATATTCATCTTGAGTACCTATAGAGTATTATAAAAAGGTCAGTTCTGGTCCTTGATTCTGATTGGTTGAGCCGAGTTCCCTGCAAAAAATAATCTTGAATTGAGTGACTAAGAAAAAGGTAAACCTTAATTCAAGA
Organism: Triplophysa rosa; assembly: GCF_024868665.1. NCBI lineage: Eukaryota > Metazoa > Chordata > Actinopteri > Cypriniformes > Nemacheilidae > Triplophysa > Triplophysa rosa. Next base: position 37,897,844 of record NC_079890.1, read on the forward strand.
TTATTTTTCTTTCCCCATTGTTCAATTTTTTTGCTTGTTTTAAACACAAATTAACTGAAATTTCATATTTTTTGACTAAAAACGAGACTTATTTTCTTAGGTCAGTTTGCTCATCAAGAAAATGCATCTTGATTCAAGAATTTTTCGACATTTTTTTTCGACAGAAAGTCATTTAAGCCGTTATAAAATACCATGATTTATAACTGCTGACCACATTACATAGCCTAAATATCACTTTATTTACTTTATTTTATGAAACCTTATTTATGAAGAATATTTAGTTTGTTCAAATTTATAAAAGACATATACAGCTGTACGATTATTTCCGGAAAAAGACGAGCGCCTGAAGGCGTGCAGGGGGACGGAACTACAGCACGAGCACACAATACATCATTGCATTGATTCACTATAAAGTTTGTGTTGTTTACATTATGCACGTACACGCCGATTACCAACAAAACACAGTCATATAACTTAGTTTGACTTACCGGGTGCGGTTCATGTCCGACATCTTTTAGCGCTGCGACCGCGCCATCTATCAGTTTCAAACCATCTCCAAATCCAGCGTTATATCCACCGTTTATATAACATTCATCACTGAAATGCAGTGAACAAACAAACACAGCTAAACTTCCATCAGCCGGGTGAAGCGGCATTGATGGGCGTGTTCTTTCTCACGCTCGCTGGATGACGCATGGGCGTGCTTTTCCAGGAGAATTGTCCAATAAGGGACTAAGAAACGAGACGGGAATCCATGTTTGAAAAAAACTTTCCGAAACCTGTACGAACCCTGGCGGAGTGAATCGGGCACAGAAATACTACGTCATACGTCCAACTCGTTTTTTGACAAGTTGACCATGTTAAATCCTGAGTACCTACACAGTAGTATTGCATACGTCGTATCTTCGAAGAGTATTTAGAAGCCAGCACGTTGAACAGTGTAAAGAAGTCAGAATGCATGAAATGGCATGCTGCCGCCGCTTTAAAAAAAGGAAACAACATGTAAGGTTGTGCAAAAGAATTAAAGGTTAGGCCTATAGCTAGTTGGCGCACATCAGAAAACTAAAGAGACGCTGCAAAACATTATGTAAATCTGACACATTTCACAAAGAAACAACAGGCGAAGTTGTAGTTCGATGCTTGTGCGTCTTATAATAAAAGTAGAAACCATCATTAAAAGACTCCGTCCCCGTTTGCAGGCCACTGGAGAGAACCGTCACCCTTCACAAGGACATGAGCGGACAACTGGGATTCATCTTTAAAAAAAGCCGAATCACTTCAATAGTGAAGGACAGCTCATCGGCACGAAACGGACTCCTCACCGACCATCAGATCTGTGAGATCAACGGTCAGAACATCATTGGACTGAAGGTAAAAACCCCATTTGTGTGCTTTCGCTTGTGCGCTCAATGCAACACAAGCAGGTGACTTGTGAGCTGTAAACCATTATTTTTGTTTCTCGTCTTTTATTAGGACCCCCAAATCACCGACATCCTTAATTCCAGCGGGGGTGTCGTCACGGTAACGGTGATGCCGGTGGTTATCTTTGAACACATGATGAAAAGGTATGGAAAATAAACGGCGGGTGGACAAAAGCCCGTGCCAGTCAGGCCTCTATTCATTCCGCTTTACCAAAAGACTCATTCCTTTGTGCTTTACTTCCCCTCGCAAACGTGTCCTTAACATCTGACATCGCTTTACTTTCTTGTTTCCTCTCGATTCTCTCTGTCGCCGCAGGATGTCCAGCAGTATTGTGAAGTCGCTAATGGATCACGCTGTCCCCGAGGTGTGAGGTGCTTCCGATCGCTACCGTACGGCAAAGGGGGCTTCGTTGCACGAGGGCTCGGTTTGGAGGCGTTTGCACCGCGGATGTTTGCGTTTGTGTGTGATTTTGTGCATGTGTGTGAGAGCGACCATCAACAGACAGACACGAGAAAACATTCAGTTTTACCTTGAAATAGTTCACCCAAAAAATCTTCATGTAGTTCCAAACTCCTATGACTTTCTTTATTCCATGAAAAACAAACTTTCTTGCTATAAATATGAATATCATAATAGAATAATTATAACTGTCCATGTGTCCCATATACTATGTTAAGTCTTCAAAAGTTACACGGTACAACAGCATTATTGTTTTCCGGGACTGTTCTGTTAAATGTGTAAAAGTAAATACATTTTATGATACTTCAATCTTCCTTGTTGTTCACAGATCTCAACAGCATCTCTAAGGTTTGGAAAGACATGACTAAGTTAATTATGACAGTATTTTTATTTTTGGGTGTACTGTTGCTTTAAATATTCTCCTTCATCTTTAAATACAACATGCAGAGCTGGGTAGTAACGGATTACATGTAATCTGGATGACGTAATCTGATTCCAAAAATCAAGTACTCGTAATTAGAGTAAACTACATTTTAAAATACTCGTAATCAGACTACAGTTACTTTTTTATGGATTACATATTATTCACAGAATGCCAGTAAGTCGTTTACAGTTTAGTGATTCTCCTACATTTTTATTTCAGCTTTTTAGATTTTTTAAATAATAAACATATCTACTATTTATATATGTTTGTGGTTCTTCAAGTTTTTTCTGAGAGGGAAAGGGTTTGGAATCGCACACAGAGATGCAAAATGGAGCAGCACTCAGCATTTGACCGCTGAATGTATAGACACAAGGGGTGTGACAAGAAATGTACCCCTCGAGATGAGATGAGACACAAGATTGTGTTCACAAGAACAAGACAAGATTTTTACAGTATTTTTAAGGAATCCTCAGTGATGAAATATATGAAAAATAGTATTTTATTCAACTGAAAATCACAAAAAAATCAGCTTTAATGAATGTCATTTTACGTCTAGTTTTATGAATTATAATATGATTTAAAAGTGGCAGGGCATCTTTAATACTAATTTCACCGTCAAACTCCATCAAAAAAAATCTTCTCTCGAGATCTTGTGGCACGAGATCTTGTCGCACCCCTAACAGACACCATTTCATTTTTAAGGAAACTCTTGGGAGAACTTCATTGTTACTATCAGTAAACACAAACAGCAAGTTATATGAGTGTTAGCATTTTGTCTTTACTGCACTTTAAAAAGATGTCGAGGCTCTTGTTAGTGATAAAGAATGGAATATATATTTTTATGTGTAATTCATAATCATTAACGGATTACAATTCATAAGCAATCTACCCAGCTCTACATGTAACGCCTGAAGGTCATTTGAAATCCTCTCAGTTCTCAAAACATCCCACAAAAATAAATATTAAAATATATAACAGCTTGCTGACACCATTTTAATGATAATAATGCAGGTACAAATACAGTTTGAAAGCCATTTAAATCTATGCACCGCTGAAAAAAGTTGTGTACATGAAAATGCAGGAGAGTTAAGAGATCAGTTCTGTTTGTGTTTGTTTCTTTGTTTGTTTGTTTTGTACATAGTAAGCATTGCAATAGATTGCTTTCCTCAGAATCGGTTTGTATTTACTGTAACTCGCTGGCTTACAAATGAGCAGCACAATGTTGTGAAACTGCTGTTATATGCTCATCTGATATCAGGTGTTTCTTCTCTTAAAGAAATATTGTTTATTAGACCTATTTACAACTTCGTGTCTATCAACAGAATCTGTTTGTGCTGTGATTTAGAGCTAACTTTGCTCTCATTTTGTTGCCAATATAAAACATTGTGATTATTGCGATGATTTTAATGTTCTTTTTATGTGGCGTGGTTGCAACCTGCACTCAGGTCAATCCTGCAGGGAAAATTAGTGTAAGAAAACCCAAAGAAAAGAGATAAAAGTATGTGGAGACACAACAGACACTAAGGAGACTGATGTAGAAGTAATAAACACAATTGACCACACTTGTTCTGTCTTTCTTTGGCCAAAAACACCACAGTGACTGTTTATGATCAGTAGCGAAATGATAAACGATGCCTATGACATCCCACAATCCTTTGCGTAGTTGTTTTGACAAAGAAGTCCAGTTTGAAAACCACAGACATTGCGATTTACTTGAGTCAACCTTTCTTTTCAATAGTGACGAACAGTGTTGGGCAAGTTACTTGGAAAAAGTAATTAATTACTAGTTACTAATTACATATTCAATAGTGTAGTTAGATTACAGTACAAATTACTCTCTCCAAAAAGTATTTAATTACTTATTACTAATTACTTTCTATATCCTATATCAACCTTGATTAGTTAAGTGATTCAAGGATAGACATGAAACGGCTCTTTTAATTCATTCAAATAAATAATATAAAACTACATAAAGTAGTATTATTAACTGACCAAAGTATTACAAATGTGAGAATTATACATTAAAGCACGGATTTTAAAGATAGACTTTGAATTTTATGTCAATTCCACTATTGCACACACATATTAATTACATCAGAAGTAACTGTAATTAAATTACAGAACAAATAGAGTAATCCCTTACTTTACTTTTTCAAGGGAAAAGTAATTAAATTACAGTAACTAATCACGTAGCAACTAGTTACACCCAACACTGGTGACGAATAAACCCCCCAGGGTTACTTTCTCGGTACATGTTCTTTGTCCGGTAACAATCATTATTTGGTGTATGTTACTCAAGTTTGCCTTTATCACTTCTTATCAGAATAAAACATTTTTGAGGAGGAGGAATGTTTATTTTAACAGTTTTTATAGCAGTCGAGAAGGGGTTAAAGGTGGGAGCCGGCGAGCAGTCTATAGAGAATGGGACTTTAGCGCCCCCTTGGGGATGATTCGAGAAATGAGATTCTCTAGTATGAAAAATAGCTTTTTAGAGGATTTTTGTACCTTTGTAAGGGCAGGCAATATTAGCTAACAGTGTAAAGACATACAGTATGCATTCCATACAGTTTGTGGGTTGTTTAAATGCATTCGAATAATACTTTTTAATAGACTAATTAAATAGCCTAATTTAAATTGTTAATGATAGAATCCTCAACACCATTGTATCAATATCCAGTGTCCAGTGCTAGATTATACAGGTTTGTTTCATCTACCATCACACTAGAATATGATCTGGAGCTGTTGGGGGTGTATTCTCTTCGGTTTATTGATAAAAAACATGACATCATATTCCTCTGTTAGCTAGGTAAAATAGAGAGGAATAGTTTTGTCTTTACATTTGTGTCACTTTTGGTGGCATTTTGAACCGGTCCTTTGACTCTTACGGCTGAATTAATAAAGAATCATAAACACCATGTAGAGGCGGTTAGGCCTACCTCTTCCTGATAGTTGTGTTTATAGGCTAAATGTCCAACTTTACATTGATTAATTGCCAGAAGTGTACCAAACTTGAATATTTCTTTTGAATATTTTTGTTAACTTTACTGACTTTACAAGATAGCACAAATCGTTTTTACAGCTAATGACCCCAATTTCAGATAGACATTTGTTCATGGGACATTTAAACATCTTTTATCATAATCATTTAAAGATGAATAAACCTGACACAAATATGAACATGACCTGACTGAAGAACTGAAATTATATTCAAATGTCAAACATCTATCCAATGAGCTGTTGCAGAATGTAATGTGAAGTTTAGTTTAGTCATTTCAGGTAACAGATGTTTGGATGGAGGCTTCAGTTTCACATCCGGTGTGTTATGAACATTGTAATTTGCCTTAATAAGAAAACATCTCTCTTGATTTTAACCTTTACTTTCTCAATTTAAATGCTAAAGTAAAATGAATGTGGAAACTTTATTTAGGCTATTTAGCAACGTTTTGAGGAGATAGTATTGAGTATTTAAAGGCATAGTTCACCCAAAAAATGAAACGTCTGTCATCATTTACTCAACCTTATGTAATTTCATACCTGTATAAATTTGTTCTGATGAACACAGAGAAAGATATTTGGAAGAATGCTAGTAATTTTCAGTTCCGGGACATCATTGACTACCATAGTAGGAAGAATGAAATGGTATCAAAGGTGCCCCAGAACTCTTTGTTTTCCTAAATTCTTCAAAATATCTCATTATGTGTTGAACAGAACCAAAAAAATACATTTTTTTCCTACTATGGTAGTGGATGATGTCCCAGAACTGAAAATTGCTAACATTCTTCCAAATATCTTCCTTTGTGTTCAACAGAACAAAGAAATGTATACAGGCTTGAAACTACCTGAGAGTCAGTAAATGATAATAGATTTTACATTTTAGATGAACTATCCCTTTAAATACTCAATCTTGCTTATACACTCTAATATAGTTACAATTATTGTTAGTATTTTTGACTTTAAAATGTTTTTTAAGACACGAAACTCTCGCGAGGACACGTCTGCGTGATCACTGCCACGTTCTATTCCAGAGTTGCGCTAAGTGGGCGGGAGTAGGAGAACTGATCGCTGATTGGTTTCATGACGCCTTACGCTTTCGTATGGCGGTTTCGTATTGGACTACTTCCACGTCTGTCAACTGTAGATAGGTTCCGCTTTACCTCAGCTGGATGTGAGATTTGTGTGAGATTTCTGCTCGAGTCGTTGCATACAACGCAGAAGTTTTAAACGGAATTATTACTCAGTTATTATATTACTCAATAAGCATATTACTACATTATTTTAAACATGGGCCAGAAGAAAACTCTTCGCTCTCAGGCCAGGAAAGGTAAAACTAAGATGTTTCTTATACAGTAAAAACATTTGTTGATGATGCTGAGGGCGCAAAGATCATTTACAACGTTTTTGTGTAATATATCATCATTTATAGTGTTAAATGCAGGAGAAAGTTACGCACACATTGGTTTATTTATTATAATAATTATAAACCTGATATTTTTGCAATGTTTGAATGAGGAGGATGCCATCTCTGGCACTGTGCAAGTCTACCATATATTTATCAGTTATTGCAAAAATTCCCTGGCGAAATGTTTGGGACCGTGCTATTCCTGAAGCACCTTGGAGTGCCATGAAAATTTCGTGGTACATACTAGAGTACTGTGGTATTATCATAGGATATCATCACTTTACTATAGTACCTACTGTCTGTAAGTACTATAGTATTATTTTATTTATAAGGGGTAGTATGGTACTTATACCAGAGTACCATGGTGTTTTTGTCTAATATACGATGGTAATTCACCGCAGTGCCTTATAAGGAATAATTTGCAAAGATAAATCATGTAAGAGTATTACATTACATGTATGTGTTAACATGTTCAAATGTTTATAATTGAATCTTTACTAAGCTCCGCCTTAAAACTTTGTTTAGCAGCTCGCAACACAATTTTGTAATGTTTGTAAACAGTATTTGTTACACACTGTATTATCTTATACATCAAATCTAAAAATAAACCCAAAATAATCCACAAGTGCCTGCTACTGTTTCATTCCCAAATGCGAAGACTTTACAAAAGCCTACAGTTTTGCTTTTAAACGAATTAACTATCTGAACTTATTGTTAGTTCATTTACGTACATTTAGATTACAGAAGAGCAAAAGGTTGAAAAGTCAGAACAGATCTGTTCACTTACACTGTTATTATAGCAATCACTATTAATGTTGTTTTAAATGTTATTTTTCTGTTTTTAGTTGATGTGTAGAAAGTGTTTGTTTTGAACAAACCTCTTGGTTTAACATTTCTTCACATAATTTTGTGTGTTTGATGTGGCTTGATGCGACCAGTGTTGGGTGTAACTAGTTACTAAGTAATTAGTTACTGTAATTTAATTACTTTACCCTTGAAAAAGTAAAGTAAGGGATTACTCTTATTTTTTCTGTAATTTAATTACAGTTACTTCTGATGTAATTAAACTAAATACTTTGTGTAATATGTGTGTGCAATAGTGGAATTGACATCAAAATTCAAAGACTTAACTTTAAAATCCGTGCTTTAATGTATAATTCTCACATTTGTAATACTTTGGTCAGTTAATATGAGTATGTAGTTTAATATTATTTGATTGAATTAATTAAATAAGCCCTTTCATGTCTATCCTTAAATCACAACTAATCAAGGTTGATGTAGGATATAGAAAGTAATAAGTAACTAAATACTTTTTGGAGAGAGTAATTTTTACAGTAATCTAATTACACTATTGAATATGTAATTAGTAACTAGTAATTAATCGCTTTTTTGGAGTAACTTACCCAACACTGGATGCGACATACTGTACCACAACTCTTTTGATCAAGTCCGGTCTATTTTGCGCAGTTTCAGACAATAAATAAAGATGACATCATGACTGACAATAATATATAATAATACAAACATTCGTAACAAACTGGAAAATTCTAAAGTGCATTATAGAATACATGATATTATTGCAATTATCCCATAAGATTGCTATTGAGTTCTCCACAGTAAGTGCTAGTATAAGAATTTTTTTAGACCTAGCAACAGTAACTAAGTGGTGTGGGCGGGCCTTAGCAAAGTGTCAATTGTGTCAAGGTGCATGTGCGTGTGTTTGGCTATAACTGTTGTCTCCATATGAGGTTTAAAGAGGGTGTGCGCACAGCCGCACTAAAAATACCCAGCAGGCCGTGCATATATCGAATTGCAGCTGAGCCAGGCAGAGGTGTTTCATGAGAGTGGAAAAAAGATTCACTTTTATTTTGCAGTTTCCTTTGCCAAGGGTAAAAACCCACAAAAATGGAGGAAACCAGTGTGGACGGAGCCAAAATGACAGGTAGACTAATGTGGTTAGAAATGGATTGTATTTGGATGGTGTGGAGTCAGTTATATTACATTAAACTGTCGGATATAGCGTAACGTTTCATATTGGGTTGTCGAATTCAGCATGAAATCTAAACCATCTGTGTGTTTTTGCATTTTTTATACGTGGTGTTGGGTTCATACATCATATTTTTCACATAGTGCATTTCAAAAGCTTGTAACTAATATATTGTGTCATACCATTTGTAGTATGTCATGGAAGTGAATACATTTTGATTTACTAATGGTTGTAGTGTGATGATTGGTTGAATTTGCACTGGCTAATCATTCAAAATACCCTATTACAGTACCTCTTTTGACCCTGTGAAACCACGCTCCCACAGTTATGTAGCCACACCCCCATCAGATAAAAAACAGAAGCATCAGAGAGAATATTAATGCATGTTTAGGGCTGTACAGTGCGACATATACAGTATGTATGCATTAGACAGAGCTGCGTGTTTGTGTGAAGTGTGTTTGTCATTGTGCTTGTCTGTGGGTGACGTTAATCAATGGCTCACCGCTATTTTACTTCATTTTAGTCTATTTTGCGAGTGTAAAATTGTTTTCTATTGTCGAGTCTATTGTTTTCCGGCTGCATAAAGTCCTTATAACTACTGTAGATGCGGACTCGCGGACGCGGAATCCTGCTTATTACATATGTCATCTGGCTGTTCTGAGTGAATGAGCTGCACAGTTGAACATACTACACGCTTGACAGTGCATCTCACTGTATTAGGAGGACATGAACACATGAACTTCATCTTCAGAGTTTCTCTGAGAGTTTATTTCACAAGCATTTCACAGTTTGAGTAAAGCTACAGTCAACCATACTGAAACTCTGAAACACGTCTTCACAACGACCCGTCAAAATAAAAGTCGCGTTAACCTGAACACTCAGATGGGAAAAAAAACTAGTATACATACTATAGTATTTGCTATAGATAATTGTAGTACCCTTGTAGTAAATTGATAAACCATTGTAAAACTGTAGTATACTACAGTAAGATTAGAAAATACTGTACTATCTAGGACTTTTACTGCAGTTTACTATAATAAATACTATAGTATTGTATACTACTACTGATCTGTATAAATGACTGGATTGTTCATGATGTCATTACACTGAAGCTACCGCGCCACCATGTTGGTATGCCCAAATGTTCTATTGAATTAATAGGGAATTATCACACATTAATGATAAAACAGTAACTTACCAGTCCCTGTTTTTAGATCTAAAGTCTTAGATCTGCAAATGTCTTAAACATGTAAACGGTTAATTATTTAAAGTCAGGAATTTTCCCGTCTTATTAGATATAGAGTGAGTTATGTTCATTTTCATTACAGTAGCATACATAAAATAAATAAACATAAACATTGGAAAAAACACGGAAGTAACATTTAATTTAAACACACACACGTGAACTAAAAACGTATTGCGTGCCTAATAAGCTGAAAAACGGGTTATTTTAGATGGTAATTTTGACTGTAAGTCAATGGCGCTCTCTGTCAGTTGGGCATACCAAGATGGCGGCGCGATCGCTTCCAGTGAGTTCTTGGCGAAATCCAGTCATTTATATAGATCAGTGATACTACAGTTTTTTATGTAGACAAATATATTACTTTTGTATAGTACAGAACTTAGGTAAATGAAAACTAATTTTAGTAATTTAGGTAAACTAAAAATGATATGGCCCTAATTTATCCATCTGTATGTAACGTTAATGTCATTTGTCAGTTACCTGTCTATTTGTGTGATAAACTGCACTTGTGTTTTTTTAAGGTGACAACAGACGTTTTATACTTGTGCTACAACTGTTTGGCCTGTGCTACAACATTTTAAACCTCTGTAGCACCAGTGCTATGTGCAAATAAAGTTACCGTTCAGCCCTGTGTGTGTGTGCGTGTGCGTTTTACACACGGGTGACCTTCTCAGTCAAGTGTGATACAGTCTGTTACATGATCCTGAGGTTATTTTTTAACCCTTTGTCATTCGCCTCTGTGAGTGTAACATTCCCTGTGGTCTTTTTACATTTTGACCTCATTTAGAGAGTGTTATAGATACTTGCAGAGAATCAGGAAGGAACAAAGTCAGATCATCTAGTGTTACCTCTTCATAGCTGTCAAAAACATAGAAAAACCTTTTTCAGTTTTTTTGTCAAAGATGTCTTACTTTTGTAACATCGTTTTCATGAACTGATATAATACCGTATGTCTCATTTGCTCGTGTTTGTGTCCCCAGATTCTCCGACGGTAAATGCAGCCATTAAGAGCGATAAGAAGGCCGAAAAGAACTCTATCTTCAGTTGGCTGTTTGTGCTGGCTATGCTGGGTGTTTGGTTATCTGTAGGAGTCATCTGGTTTGACTTGGTTGATTATGACAATGTGGTTGGTAAGTACGGTTTAAAGTGTTTAAAAGTGTGTGTTGTTTCTTATCTAATTCAGATCAGACTAGAACCAAGAACAACACGAATTTCTGTCGGTGTCTGAGAAAAGTTTGCATGCTTAAATAAAAGTAAAATGTGTCCTGGAAGTTAACATAGATTAATGCAAAGTACAACCGATCTGATAGTACCGATTTCATTTATTTCAATTCACAACTTGACCCCTTTAGTATTATAGATTTACTCTACACGAAGAGGGCTAGAGAGATAAGCCTTTGTGTTAAGTTAATATTTTAATGTGAAAATTTGCTTTTGTTGTGAAACTAGAAGATCCCCTAGATCAATTTATTTACATAGCGCTTTTCACAATTTTACATACATATAGATAGTAGATTGTGGCTGTATAAGACCTATCAAACAGTGGGTCATGATGTTTTATGGTATTTTACATGCAATGGATCACATCTTTTCTCCTCTGCTCAACTGAAGGCACTCTTGGAGGACTGTATGATGCCGATGGTGATGGAGACTTTGATGTAGAAGATGCCAAAGTTTTGTTGGGTAAGCGGGGTTTATTTTCCTGCATGACCGACTAACTATTTATACTCAAAGTGTCACATTATAGAAACAGTAGAAAGAGTTTAGTTGAAAACCATCTGGTAAATTTGATCTCACAGCAAACATATTTATTTGCTTTTGATTCAAAGTCTCAAAGTGTCCATGACAGAAGTGGAGGTCTTTTCAAATACAGGGCTGTAAACACATATTTTTAGTACACTGAATGTCCAAATCTATAAATACATTAAAGTTCTCCAGATGAGCGGTCTGATATCAGTTCATCTCAGACTGTGTGGGGAAGGAATATCAGACGGCTTCGTGACACCATCAAACAGACAGAATTGAGTGTCCATGTAATAAACAAAATAAAATAACACCCACTGCCGCTATATATAAAATAATAAAATTGTAACTGCTTACACCCCCATTAGCAGTCTTATCTGCATGCAAACACTTCCTTTAGTTATTTATTTACTTCCTGTATTGCACAGCTCTCACTCCTCTGGCTGTTAGCACGTCTGTGGTCTGGATTTTGAAAGATAATTCAAAAGTTTGACATTTTAAGTTTGACATTTTAAGAGCATCTTTACGTTTGTTCCATATTCACTCTGGTTTGCTGCATCCCTCTTTTTCGTGTATATTTGATAAGGAACATGCTATAGAAAATGTATGACCTGTCTAACATGGTTGAAATCTTGTAACTTTACAGTACTTGTTTTCCTCACTTTCGTAAGTCACTTTGGTTGAATGATTTCATGTACAGTAAATGTTATTTTTTCCCTCTTTGTTGTTTTTTACATTTTCCTTTTTTATAAATTTCTCAGACATAAAATTAGGAAGTGGTTGTCTGTGTTTGAATTAAAGGAGAAGCTGTAGTTCTCCTAACAACACATTTCCTCTCGGTCTGACTGTGCAGTAGACCTATTGATTTTCTCGATATGATCTGCGTGTATTTTGGCTAGGAGGTTTCCTTATTGAGCATCTTAAATGTTTATTTTATTTATGTGTGTGTGTGTTTTCTGATTATGGATTAAAACCTTCTTCCTTTCTTAATCAGAGAATGCTACGGTGGTCACTAAAGAGAAACGCTCAAGAAAAGATATATCAGCAGAGGAAGCCAGTGTCCAAGCAGTCCAGTCCAAGCTCACTCGTAATGGCATTTCCATGATTCTAAAGACTTGAACGTTGACTTGACGTTGTCTGTGTGTCTGCTGTTTATGTTTGCTCGCAACAGTAAACAATAGTGTGTTAGTGTGTCATTTCAGATCTGTAAAGAAAAGTTCTGACTTGGTTCTTTGCATGCATAGTTGATCGGCTGTGCAGCAAATGAATTTGTGAGACTGAAAGGAATCATCTCACCAAAAGAGAAAATTCTTTCATCATTTACTCAGCTTCATGTCAAACCTGTATGCCTTACTTCTGCAGAGCACAAAAGAAGATATTTTGAAGAACATTTGTAACCAAATAACATTGGACCCTATTGACTACCATTGTATGGACACAAAACCACTGAGACATTTCTCAAAATGCCTTCTTTTTGGGTTCCACAGAAGAAAGAGTCATGTAGGTTTTGAACCCCATGAGGTTGAATAAATGATGGTGGAATTTTTGTTTTTGTGTGAACTACCCCTTGAATTTTCTGGCAACAGAATATGTGCATGGCCTTTAATGCATATGTTGCCTCTTAAAGGGACATGCAATATTCTTTGGACATACGGAGGCTGCAAGTCGTTTGCAATTGGTTCACTCGAAATACATCTAAGTATCAGGTGGAAAGGAAGGCAATGAATGTAAAAATGTTTCTCTGCTTTGTAGAATTCATTCTTAAAATGCTAGGTTCTTTTTTACCCAGCGTTGGGTCAAAAAGACATGAACCCAACCATTGGGTTATAAATAAACTTATGATAGGTTGTTTTAACCCTTTGTTGGGCCAAATGCACTATAAACATTTTCTGGGTTCATTTAACCCAGTGGCTGGGTTTGTCGGTTGTTGTTGTTGGGTGTTTTCTTCAGTCATATGTGTTGAGTTTGCTGTTTTGTCATTTGCCTGGACCGAGCAGTGTTGACTTCCATGTCCATAGCGCTTTGCCTATGTAAGGTGTATGTGCCTGAAATCGTGTGAATTGGATCAGTATTGAATACTGGATTGTTGTTTGTTGATTGTTACAGCAATCACAGATCTTACTTATAGACAAAAGTAATAATTCACTTTGTGTCCCACCTTCAATGCAGATGAGAGAGCAAAAGAAGTGGGGCCAGAGAAGGAAAGAGGTACCTAGTATGGGTTTTGCTGTCAGAAGCACAATGAACAAGCCTTTCTGTGCATGCTTTATAGCATCTTAAAGGACAGCTGGTGTGAAAAGATGTTTTGTCTGATTTGTTGTTGATAGACTAACGTGTTTAAGTTGTCACTACCTACTGTATACCTACTGTATAGGGACACTAAAACTGCTTATAAATCTTTGCATGTGCATTTTGCTACAGTCTGTGGCGTGCTTAATAATGGTTTTGAAAGGTAAAGATGTGTTTAGAAAACAATGTTTGACTTCCTTCATACCTCTTTAAAGTAGAAAATGTGAAGTACAGTATATTGTAGATGGGTTACGGATTTTGGTGTGTGTGTGTGTGTGTGTGTGTGTTTTCTTGACCTACTTACACTTACTCGGACATAAACGGCTCAGCATCTTCATACATTGATGTTTGCATGGGCGAAGCAAGATGACTCTTCTGAGATGTGAACCTGGTATTCTGTTCCCTCATTCTCAGAGCATCCCACCAGAGATATCGGGCGAAAGTTGAAAGCAGCTCTGAAGGAGCAGCTACGAATGATTCACGAGAAGATCGAAGCCAAAAAGATCGCCAAACTAGCCCTTGCTGAGGTCCGTAGTGTTTTGGCCAAAGAGGAGGAGGAGAAACAAGATGCTCTCGCTGCTAAGAAAACCAAAGAGGAGGCTGAAGCTAAACTCCGAGAGGAACGAGAGCGAATAGAACAGGAGAGGCTGAGGGCAGAGAAAGCGGAACAAGAGAGACTCCGCAAAGAGAGATTGGCCAAAGAAAAAGCAAAAAAAGAGAGGGCAGAGAAAGAGAGACTGGAAAAAGAGAAATTAGTCAAAGAAAAGGCAGAAAAAGAAAGGGCAGAGAAAGAGAGATTAGCCAAAGAAAAAGCAGAAAAAGAGAGATTATCTAAAGAAAAAGCAGAGAAAGAGAGATTAGCTAAAGAAAAAGCAGAGAAAGAGAGATTATCTAAAGAAAAAGCAGAGAAAGAGAGATTGGAGAAAGAAAAAGCAGAAAAAGAGAGACTAGCCAAAGAAAAAGCAGAAAAAGAGAGATTGGAAAAAGAAAAGGCAGAAAAAGAGAGATTGGAGAAAGAAAAAGCAGAAAAAGAGAGATTGGAAAAAGAAAAAGCAGAAAAAGAGAGATTAGCTAAAGAAAAGGCAGAAAAAGAGAGATTAGCTAAAGAAAAGGCAGAAAAAGAGAGATTAGCTAAAGAAAAGGCAGAAAAAGAGAGATTGGAGAAAGAAAAGGCAGAAAAAGAGAGATTAGCTAAAGAAAAGGCAGAAATAGAGAGATTAGCTAAAGAAAAAGCAGAAAAAGAGAGATTGGAAAAAGAAAAGGCAGAAAAAGAGAGATTGGAAAAAGAAAAAGCAGAAAAAGAGAGATTAGCTAAAGAAAAGGCAGAAAAAGAGAGATTAGCCAAAGAAAAGGCAGAAAAAGAGAGATTGGAAAAAGAAAAGGCAGAAAAAGAGAGATTGGCTAAAGAAAAGGCAGAAAAAGAGAGATTGGAGAAAGAAAAAGCAGAGAAAGAGAGATTAGAAAAAGAGAGACTAGCCAAAGAAAAGGCAGAGAAAGAAAAAGCAGAAAAAGAGAGATTGGAAAAAGAAAAAGCAGAGATAGAGAGACTAGCCAAAGAGAAAGCTGAGAAAGAAAGAGTAGCCAAAAACGAGACAGAAAAGGAGAGATTGGAGAAAGAAAGATTAGAAAAAGAGAGACTTGCTAAAGAAAAGGCTGTTAAAGAGAGATTGGAGAAAGAAAAAATGAAGGAAAAGGATGAAAAAGGCAAAGATGTAAAAGAGACAGAAAAAGAGAAGACAGCAAAAGACAAGACAGCAAAAGACAAGACAGCTAAGGAACATGGACGAAAATCTGACCAATCAGAAAACGAGCAGGACACAGCTGATAAAAAGAGGAAAGATGAAAAGATATCTACCCGCGGTCTTCTGAAATCCTCCAACAAGAGAAACAGAAAGTGATGATGTATGAAATGACTGTATGTATGAGTGTTGAGGAGTAAAACACTAACTGTAGCGTGACAGAAACAGTGTAGCAGTAATAAGTTACAGGACACGCTGGTGTAGTGTGTGTGTGTTTGTGTTGTTGTGTTTTACACACACAGCTTTACAGATGAGGTAACTGAGGCTCAAGTTTAGATGTGCTCAGCTAAACTCCTATAAGATGATTAAAAAAAATCAAAAACCGATTTATTGATTCAATTAATATTTCATTGATTTGTCCCTGTGCAAAAGTCCAGCCTTTGTTGTCTTGTTCTTGTTTTAGAGTAATTTATATCAATTAGTGTTTTCTTTTTTAATTATTTATTGAAGTTTAATGCTGTTTGTTATTATTTTTGCCGGATAAATACTGCTGTAATCACAGAATAACATTTTCTGGCATCGTCTTCTTTAGTAAGGTTAAGGGTGCGTTCATATTTGTAGTTCGGTTCTTTTGATCCGGACCAAAAAATAAATAAATCAATTTAGTCCTGTTTCACTTAGCGTTCAGACTGGCATTTTAACAGCGAACCTAAAGATATCGAACCTAACAGCTTACGTGCAAAATCGCAACGTGATTGGACAGCTTTTGGGATTTATTTTTTAAAATGGAACTTACCCGGACATCCAAAACAATGATGTGTGTGCTGGGTTATACATGCTCAGTGTATGCCTGCGCATATGAGGGTATATTAAGCAAGCCGGTAACTCAAAAAGACCTCATGAAGTGTTTAAAGCAGTCAAAACGGCGCCAGGAATTCCTCCGTTACATGCGCAAGCACAAATCTAATAAACACTCCTTTTACCAAATCACGTGATTTTCGGGTCGTATATTGTTATCACTTCCTGTTTAAGTTCGCTTGAAAGTGGACCGAGACCCATCTTTTCACACTTACACAAATGAACCGCAATTACAGAGCAATCGCACCAGAGTTCGTTTTAATCGAACCAAACGTGGCGTATGTGAACACGCCCTTAATGTGGGGAGCTTTTTCGTTCGCCATTTGTAGAATGGTAGTTAAATACTTTAGCTTGTAGTTTGACTTTGTTCAGACAAGCAGCAAAATTCCTTTTTTTTGCAAATCTGTTCAATTGTAATCTGAAAAAAAAATGCTTGAAATTTAGTTATAATCTGGAATTCAGCATTTAGACAGAAAAAAATTCAAGATTTCTGTCCTCTTTGTTGCAGATGAAAGTCTTTTGGCTTTGTACATCGTACTGATTACATATAGCATCTTATATAGATGTTATGTAGATGCGGATGTTGACCATGCTTTCTGAACATGCATGAATCAGATTACCACGGGCCTATATAAAAATAGGACACTCCTGATTTTAGGAAAAAGCACATAAATGGTATTAACATAATTCAAGGTGAAATGTGTTTTATTTATTGCTATGAAACAAGTCTGAAGAATTTACAAATTATATCGTTTGTGACAAATAACATATCTGACCGTGTCCACGGTTTAAGCAATTCATAAGGAAAACATGAGTACATTTAAAGGTGCTGTAATTTCTTTTCAGCTGTTCATCATTTTAACCTTTAATCTTACAGGGTTTCTTCTCTATTTCCTTTTTCTGTTGCAATCTTTCGGTGTGACATTCACTTTAAAGGTGAAAATATTTGAATCTCAATTGGTCCGTTTTTATTTTTAGTCTGTTTAGATTTTAAGATCTCATGCAAAAGTGTTGTTGGTTTATTTGAACGAGGTGATTGGCATTTTGTTGTACATGTAAACACACTCAAGGCCCGCTCATTTTTTTCAGTGTGTCAGGGCTCTTATATTTGTTTACGTTGGGTGTTTATTATCCAGTGTACTGATACCTTGATCCTGTCAGTACAGTAGTTCTTTTATCTTTTGGTAAAATTATTTAAGATTTACCTATATGCTAGTTGTATGACTAATGAATTAATGGTTGTGTGTAATGTGTAAAGTGTGTCACTGTGAAATTGGAGATTATACTAAGCTTTTAAAAACAAGTGGACATGTCGGAGTGTCCAAACAAACACAACAGTGTTTGAGTAGTACCAGAAAGCGCGCCGCGTTCAGCCTTTTTATTTATCTATTTTGAAAATGGGTGAGCAGACATTTAAGAAAAGATTAAACGCATCACCTTTAATACATTCTTTGAAAAGGTTTAGCAAGAATGTTTAATGAAAATAAACTGTGATGAGATGTTTATGAGTTAACTGTAGGTAGTTGTTTCCAATAAATGTGAAATTCGTTTTAAATATATGTATTTGGTCTGTTTGATACATGGCCTGATTTACTCTTCTGTGCGTGGGTTGTTACTTGGCTTTGATGTATTTACACCTGCGTCTAAAAATCCTGCAAATTTTATCACAAGTTGTAGTATGTTTTCAAGGGCTGTCAAACGATTAATCATGATTAATCGCAATTAATCGCATCCTGAATAAAAGTTTGTGTTTACATAATATATGTCAGTGTGCATATTAATTTTGTATTTATAAACACACACGCACATACATACATATATACACATATTTATATACACAGTATCTCACAGAAGTGAGTACACCCCTCACATTTTTGTAAATATTTTATTATATATTTTCATGTGACAACACTAAAGAAATGACACTTTGCTAAAATGTAAAGTAGTGAGTGTACAGCTTGTATAACAGTGTAAATTTGCTGTCCCCTCGAAATAACTCAACACACAGCCATTAATGTCTAAACCGCTGGCAACAAAAGTGAGTACACCCCTAAGTGAAAATGTCCCAATTGGGCCAAATAGCCATTTTCCCTCCCCGGTGTCATGTGATTCGTTAGTGTTACAAGGTCTCAGGTGTGAATGGGGAGGAGGTGTGTTAAATTGGGTGTTATCGCTCTCACTGCTCATACTGGTCACTGTAAAATGTGAGAGTCTTTGAGATACTGTACATGTGTATATATAGAAAATACATGTAAATATTTTCTTATATTTATATATACAGTATATATATTTATATTTACCAATAATTTAAATTATATATAAACGTTTATTTTTTTTTTATATAAATATAAAAAATATTTATTTTATATATTTTTAAATATATGCGTGTATGTGTATGTGTTTATAAATACAAAATGAATACACAGACAATAGTATGTAAATACAGACTTTTATTCTGGGTGCGATTAATCGTTTGACAGCCCCAATGTTTTCGCGTAGAAAGGTCTAAAAGAGTGTATGAAAAGCTCATAAGAGTTTGGTTTACCCCTTTACGCTTATATTCTCTTTCACAATGGATGAACAGATTGAGGCTGGAACTAGATAACCAAAGTCACCTGTGTGGAACAAGACTTTACTTGTGTCATAAAGAATGAAGTCCACAACAATAGTTTGTTGTTATAAGAAACTATTGGTATGTTTAAAATGGCATACTACCTCACTTTTCCCACTATACTGCACACAACATGCAACTATAGTTCTCTGTATAAGTGAAATATATTAGGGCTGTCAATATCAGATTTTCACTACATGACAATAACTATATTTTCATGATATCTATTGAAATGTTTGAAGAAATGATCAGAAATAATGCTATCAGTCAAATTCATCTTTATTGTCTTGCGTTCATATTGGGACTGTTTCTTGCATTTATACAGAACTATCAGAAAGACCTGTGACATCACATGAGAAGCCTTTAGAAAAAGGTAAGAAACTGTAGAACCCTTCCATGATTCTTCTGAGTTTGCCTCTTATCTGTGAGTAATGTACAGTAGTAATGTTTGCTGTTAAAGGAGTAATTCACTAAAATTTAAATTTCGTGATAATTCACTCACCCACATATCATACAAGCCGTCCGTGTTTATTTCTTCTGTCGAAAACAAATTGAGTCTTTTGAGGAAAGCTTTCCAGGGTTCCTATCCATATAATGCACTTAAACGAGTGGGCTGTATGTTAAAGTCCAAATTATAGTTTCATCGCAGCTTCAAAAGGCTCTACAGGACACCAGCTGATGAATAAAGGTGTTGTCTAGCGAGAATGTGTTAAATGTGTCAGTTTACACAGATAAGCTTTTAATTTAAGCAAAAAATGTTTAATTTACTTGAAATGTTACTCATGTTGGTAATATGTTATTAATTTACCTACTGAAAAAAGTTTTGCGGACTTGAATAAAGATACAACTGTTGCACTTAACCTTTACATGGGCATTTTGTTTTCATAGTAAGGCAGATATCGAGATGTATCGTTATAGAATTGCCAAACAATATATAGATTATATGGATTATATGGATAAGAACCCTGGAAAGCTTTCCTGAAAACCCTTAATTTGTTTTCGACAGAAGAAATAAACACACGGACATGACATGTGGGTGAGTGAATTGTCATGAAATTGTAATTTTATAGTGAACTACTCCTTTAATGTTTATTGTTTGGTTAACATGATGCTCAATTATTCATTTCTGGGTTTATAATTTTTTTCTCATACAAAAATGCGTTTCATAGAGATAACGCCTCTTCTGTGTGCTTCAGTTGTGAAATCTGTAATACTGTAATGTCTTTGACTTTACAGCAGTACTTCTTGTCATATTGTTCATACATGTAATTGAACTTTAAGGCTTTAATATGCACCTATGCATCTGTTTTACAGATTCATCAGAAGAACTAAACACTCAATTTGAAGCTACAGTTAGTTCGAGTGTGAGTGAGAAAGAACCAAAGTCTGTGTTTTCTAACAAAGGTAAACTTACAAAATTAAAACAGTTATGTTATGTACTTTAGATATTTTACAATTATTTTGTAGCTTTTAACTGAACTGTTACTGATAGGTGTGTAATTGATTGTGTTGCATTTTAGAATTAGACGCAGAATCTCTTCCTGTTGAAAACAAAGGTACAGTAACACGAATGTACAGTATGCACTATTATTTCTATTTCATTTTTAAAATATGCAACAATTACATTTTACAAAATGTGTTTCTGTTTAAGAGTCCACGTCACCTCCTCCACCTGAGACTACACCTGACGATAAATCCCCAAGAGAAGATTCTAGACCTCCAGATGAAATTCACCTTCCACCTACAACTCAAACCGAGTCTGAATCTGTGTCCACACCTGAATCTGCATCAGATTCAGAATCAACTGATGAACCCACAGCAGACACTAAAGCAGAGCCTGATGGTCAGTTCAGCTCAAACTGTTAATGCTTTGATGATGTTGTGTTGTGTGAAAATCTCATGCTGTCATCAATTATCTCTCCGGACAGCCAAAAAGAAGAAACCAAAACTCTTCAATAAATTTGACAAAACTATCAAATAGGAGATTAACGCTGCCGAGAAACTGCGCAAGAAGGTAAAAAGAAATACTGTTGGGAAAAGCGGCCACCTTACAATTGTTTGGAAAAAAGCAGTATTTCATAATGTTAATTCTTTTCACAGGGAAAAGTTGAGGAGTCTCTTCGTGCTTTTGAAGTTCTTGTTCAGCGGTACCCTCACAGCCCCAGGTGTCGCTACGGCAAAGCCCAGGTACAGTACCACAATCTCATCAGTTTTATGATTGATGTAGTATACATGATCTTACAGTATGAATCGTGTAGTATACAATATGAATGAGGTAGTTTACAGGATAAGTGATGTACATTTGTAAACAGTATGGATATAGGTAGTTCTGTATGAATTATGTAGATTACACTGCAGTAAGAGTGATGTAGTATACAGTATGGATCATGTAGTATATATAAGAATGAGGTAGTGCACTGTATGAATGATGTAGTATACAGTGTAGAGTAGGTAGTGTCCAATATGAATGATATAGTTTACTGATGCATTACACAGGATTATTCAGGTACTGTAGAGTATGAGTGATGTAGTATACAGTATGGAGGAGGTAGTCTACAGTGAGTGATGTAGTATACAGTATGGAGGAGGTAGTCTACAGTGAGTGATGTAGTATACAGTATGGAGGAGGTAGTCTACAGTGAGTGATGTAGTATAAAGTATGGAGGAGGTAGTGTACACTATGAGTGATGTTGTATACAGTATGGATCAGGTAGGATACAGTATGAGTGATACAGTATACAGGATGGATCAGGTAGGGGTACAGAACGAGTGGTGTAGTAGACAGTATGGATCAGGTAGGATACAGTGTAAGTGAAACAGTATACAGGATGGATCAGGTAGGATACAGAACGAGTGGTGTAGTAGACAGTATGGATCAGGTAGGATACAGTATGAGTGATACAGTATACAGGATGGATCAGGTAGGATACAGAACGAGTGATGTAGTAGACAGTATGGATCAGGTAGGATACAGTGTAAGTGAAACAGTATACAGGATGGATCAGGTAGGATACAGAACGAGTGGTGTAGTAGACAGTATGGATCAGGTAGGATACAGTAT